>NW_028281123.1:555000-855000 GCF_059751285.1 Brachycentrus maculatus | reverse complement strand
CGGGGCGCAGATTTGAAAAAGAGGCAACATGTTTTATTTAAACCACAACGCAGCTACCGTAAATATTATCACCATAGATTAAAAACCTATAAAAGTGCCTTAGCTTACATTCACTTACTTTATGAATCAATTAAAATTGAGCAAACAAAACGAATCACACAAAATAAATAATATTGCAAGTTTTTCAATCTTCTCCGCTCAAGTCCCCCGGTCGATAACCTCTCGAATGGCAACCCTAATTCAAGTTCCAACACATACAAACGGCGTGCATTCGGTCCAACTGGATTAGTATTGGATTCTCACTCGAGCGGGTAGGGTGTGTTTCTAGCGTGATTTCTACAATCGTTCCTTTGTTTACTGCATTTTATCATTCGAGATTACTCATTTCTTTGATAATACTCGTCAAGTTACGTTATATACGCACAACCGAGTGAACCATCTAAAATAATAGACGTTGCTTGCAGTTTTGTGTCAATGTTTTCATAATTTTAGTGAAGCCTGCGATGACAGTTACTGGCGACATTTTGCCGATCCCGGAGTTCGTATTTCGTTAGTTCTTTAAAAAACCTCGACGTTGTTAATAACTTACGACATAAGTGATTATTATTAATAGCAAGTGGAACATAAACAATAATTGTTTTGTTTTTTGCCTTCGCGTTTCTTTGTTGGCGACTGACGGTCTTGTGCAAACAAGAAAAAATCAAAACAAAAGAGGTCCGTGAGTGTTATTTACTTTTTTTTCACCATTTTTTATTTGTTAACTGTCAATTTTTTGCTGTTTTTGAAAGTGTTTTTAATGAACAGATATATTAAGTCGCATGTTTCATTAGGAGTTGATAATAATTTATAATTACACATTGATCTTTTTCGTTGTTTCTGCAATATCTTCCATTTTGATTAAATAAATATAAAGATAAATTTAGCATTTTTTCCCTATTTCTAACAAACTAACTAACTAATAAAGAGTATCCAGAGAGAATAGAACACCATACCAATCTGTCTTTGCAAAAAATCTTCGTACCTTCCACATTCATGCATCTCCTCATACGTACTTATAACTTATTTTATTTTAATATAGCTTTACTCTATTTCGATGATAATAATAGCAAAATTCAACTTTTTTAACAATTAGTCCGTTACCAAGTGCATAGTTTACATTTCAGATTAAATTAACGGTAATAACCGTAAACACAGAAAACCAACGAACATTCGGTTAAAACCATCGTACTCTGTAGTATGTAAATTACATGAGCTCAAGAAACTGAACTGTTCGTTATACAAAACCAAATTTCAGTTATAATTCATATCCGCATCATGAAATTTTATATAATATTGTGCAATATTTCATGAATTGTCCCTGGTTTATTTGATTACTCGTTTTTTTTATAAAATATATATGTATTTGAATAAATAAATAGTATAATTTATATTTGAAAGACTAACTTTGTGATTTTCCATTTTATAATCAAAATGTAACTTTGTTTTAAAATCACTATAAATATTTTATTGTGACTTAATTTTACAACATTTCGAGTGTGTCCAAATACTTGTTCACAAAATCTGGATTATCTCCAATTACAGGAGTTATTTTCATATATCGCTCACTCCTTTCAAGAACGTCATAAATCGAAAAACTTGATTTTTCAGGAGAACGTTTTTAAAATAGAATACAATGTTTTAAAAATAAATATCAATCCACTTAATGAACTTTTTACTGTGCAACAGATCTTTTTAACTAAAACCTTAAGGTTTTTTCTCCATTTGATAATTATTTAGTACGTTTAAAAAATTATTAAAAAATACTTTTTCTTCATAATGCAAAAACAACTCTTTTTGCCCTGTAGTGGGTAAATATTAAGTTAAAAATATGCCTCTTTTGATGGGATATAGTACATTTTCTGGGCATTCCGAAAACATGCACAACTGAAAATTGACGATTTTTGATTTATGACGTTCTTGAAAGGAGTGCGCGATATATTTTATATGTATCCAGATTTTGTGAACAAGTATTTGGACACACTCAAAATGTTGTAAATAAACTGTCTGGTCAAATTATAAGCTTAAATAATAAAAATGAAAATGGTATTTTCTGGCGTTTCTCATGTGTGTGATTATAATCCAGGATTCGGACCTCAAATACTAATATAAGAGTTTCTGCTTAGTAAAAAGCTTTTTTACATCTCACCAAAAGATGTCTCTAGTGAAGTTCTAGTGATTCAAGAACAAGGTTTCTAAATTGGTTCACATATACAGAACTTTCAAGAATTTGAGTAGTGTGGTTGTCAATAATGGGTAGAATTGGTGAATGTTACACGTGTGTAAAGTGATCACTTAAACCAGCCTATGACGGTCGTCAGCCCCGTAAATGCCCCGACTTCCATATTCTTCTTCATCTTTGATGATATGTCAAAAAATAATATGACTTACTTAATTTTAATGTCTACTGATTTTGAAGCTAACCGCTTCCTTAATGAAAAATAAACATAATTTACAATGAGTAAAGAAAACACTTCGTTTTTTACCACTTGAGTTTTATTATAGACTACATGTTTCAGAAGTTAAACTTCCATCATTCAGGTCTGTATAATAACAATGTATATGTTATTATACAGACCTGAATGATGAAAGTTTAACTTCTGAAACATGTAGTCTATAATAAAACTCAAGTGGTAAAAAACGAAGTGTTTTCTTTAATCATTGTAATATGTCTTACCACAATGTTAATGCCGAAACAATAAATAAAATAAACATGATTTAATATGGATTTACGTTTAATTTAATACGTCCGCCTCCGTAGTATAATGGTCAGCACGCTCGGCTACCGTTCTGGAGGTCCCGGGTTCGATTCCCAAGGGGGGTAAAATAAAATATAAGTGATTTTTTCACTGTAATATTTATTCAATATTACCATGAACTGGTACCTGAAACGGAGGGCTGATCACCTTTCCTTCATGTGTAAACGATCAAGATAACACTGCGTTTATATGACGCAGCGCCCTATGCACCATTGGGGTGCGGATAAGGGTTTTATTATTATTATTAATTTAATATTTAAAAAAATTGTTGGTGTTACCTACACAAAATATGGCTTGACTTAGTATTGCATCCACTGCTTAGTAAAGCTGGAATAAAAATTAAAAAGTCATTTGTTGTTTTTGGCCCGAAGTCTTTAATTATGAATTGCACAGTCGAAATTTCGAAAGGCATAATTATTTAGAAAGGTTTAATTAGAGAGAGAGGAAGTTCACATCGTTCAAGTCCCATGATTGAAGTTAAGAACAATAGAAGAAGAGAGAGAAACGTTCATTAATTGTAGTATTTATTTACACTGGGTTAATGAGAAACTATTTGCCGTTTATTGCAGTTTTCAGTCTCCACATTCTTCCTAACCTTTAGTTTAACTAACCTTTAGTTATATTATTTATTTATCGATTTATTATTTATTTACTTGTCCGCTTCTATGCTATCTTACTAGTTTAATATTGCCCTGAAAAAAAACCCAAAGGATTTTAAACTTGGAAGTATAATATATTGACTTAGTAAAAATGACTAACTTCATTGATGTTTATTTTCTTGCCAAGCAAAAGTGACTTAAATGGCCCTCCTGAACATTTTACATTTTGGTAGGTAGTTGGTCACTTTCTCCTGTACGACTACGGTATGTATATCAATAGATACGGGCTCAGAATTTTTATATTCCTTCGTAATACAATTACGTATTACATCAAAGTATTATATGAGTAATTTAAAGTAATATATTTCCGCCTCAATAGTGTAATGGTCAGCATGCTCGGCTGCCGTTTTGGAGGTCCCGGGTTCGATTCCCAAGGGGGCTAAAATAAATGTAAGTGATTTTTTCACTGTAATATTTATTCAATATTACCATAGACTGGTACCGGAAGCGGAGGGTTGATCACCTTTCCTTCATGTGTAAACGATCAAGATAACACTGCGTTTATATGAGACAGTGCCCTATGCACCATTGGGGTGCGGATAAGGGTTTTATTATTATTATTATTTATTGATTCGGCATTAACTTTGTGGAATGACATGATTATTTTATTAAAATTAATGGGAAAATAACCACTCATTTGACTCTCATACACTTAAATTATTAAACTCTGTTACAAATAAAGGTCAAGTCATGAAGTATTTAGAAAATTTAGAAAAACATAAAAATTTAAATTCAGATAAAACAATAATTAATAATATACTGTTTCAAAATACGTCACCATTATTATCAATGTTTCCTTTTACAAAAAGTCTTGTTCCTTAACCCCCCTCCCTATATTTATTAACCTATTTATACACCAAAATACATTTTCATTCGTTAGTTTTAATTTGTACCAGAAGATGAAAACAATTGTCGTTTTCGAAACTAGTCGTAAATAAAAATAAAACTCGATAAAGTGGATTATTCAAGTGTTTAATTTTAATAAAACCTTTAGTTAAACTTTACTAATATTTAAAAATATATTGCAAAATATATTTTATGTCCCCCTCCGTAGTAATGGTCAGCAAGCTCGGCTACCCGGTTCTGGAGTTCCCGGGTTCGATTCCCAGGGGGGAGGGTCAAATAAATATATGATTTTTTCACTCGAATATTTATGCAATATTATCCTGGATTGGTACCTGAAGTGGAGGGCTGATCACCTTTCCTTCACGTGTTAATGATCAAGATAACACTGCGTTTATATGATGCAGTGCCCTATGCACTATTGGAGTGCGTATAAGGGTTTGAAGAAGAACAATATTTAATTTTTATTTTTTTATTTTTTCCATATGAATTTTATTTGACCAGTATCTGTGTTTCGTCGTAACCGACATGCCCGGTCTGATGATGGTGGTAACAACGAAACCCGGTCACTAGTCTTGATAAAGCTTTCACAACATAAGGAAATACTTTTTTTTAAATGTACATATCGCTGGTAAAATGCCATAGGGCCACAACGGAAAAAAAACACTATTTTTCCAAAAATGGCAATTTCTAACGCTAGAATCATGGGTGTCTTTCGAATATGAAAATAATGACGATTTAAATACCATTTTAGTAGAAAAGAGTTTTATTTATTTTTTTGATACATTTTTGACGATACATTTTAATAATTTTTCTTTCTTCTTTCTTATTAAAATAATGTTTTTTTTTTACATTTCTTAACACCGATTCTCAGACTATCGGGTTTGTGGGATGATTTATATACAGCTTATTCCTTTCCGGAAATCCATTTTGAACATGTACGTATTTCCGGAACGTAGAGGTGCTTTATTTATTTGTAATATAATATCACTTCAGGTTGCTATGAACAAATATTTATAAATAATCATTCAAAAACCGCAAGCGTCTACCACAAGTAACCGAGAAGATAGGTACCGTGGATTATATTATCTACACTACAGTCCAAAGTATTCTGCCCTGTGATGTTTTTTTTTCTATTCTTTCAATGTCTTTTTTGACATCTTGACATGTATTTTTTAAAGTATTACATATCTTACGCACGTTTGATATATTAAACGATTTGGTATGTTTCAATATAGCCGTATCGGTAATATGAATAATTCGGAGGTTACAAACAACAGTAATCCTTTATTCATCACAACTTCTAACGGTGAATGTTGCACGTGTGTAAAGCGATCACTTAACCAGCCTATGACAGATAATATATGTAAATACCCATACTTCCTAATTCTTCTTATATGTTGGAATGTCAAAAAATGTAAAATAACTCCCAAGTAGAGAAAACCCAGATTTGTGAACAAGTATTTGGACACTGAAAATATGAAATTCATCAAATAATTCTATGGTTGTATTTTTTAACAGATTTTTTGATCGCTGCAACGACTTAATCGTTAGTCGCGTGAGGGTATGGTGATCAGTTCTGCGCTCCAGATTCTTGAATCTAGGAGATTAATACATTTGATAGGATAATTTATATATATATATATATATATATATATATATATATATTGAGAAATATTGTAGATTTTGTACCATTTTCATATTTGTTTTCCTACAATGCAATGGCCCCATTACTTTGTTCTATATATTAATAAAATGGATTCTACGAAATTCTAAGAGTAGGTAGTAATATCAATAGTTCGGTTTATACACGATAAAGTACATCTTATAAAAGGTTATCAGGAGCGCATCGACTCCAAGCGGCTGGATACTGTCCTGGTGAGAGACTTTTGGTCCGCAGTGTACCCAGTTCCTTGCAATAATATTCCAGTAGACCTTAATGACGAATCACGTTACAATTGCTTTATCTTTAGTCGTTTTGTCATTGTCATTATTCATGTCGTATGACATCACGACTGGACTAGCTCGTCAGAACCCGATCATTATTATTTTTGTAGAAATTCAAATAACGTTTGAACGGAATCGAGAAATGTCTCGTTGCAAAAACAAAATGTCTTTATCTTGTGGGAAAATGTGTTATTATTTTAGTGAATGTACAAATTATGTACGTTGAAAAGCATAATAATTATGAGAACCGGAAATTTATCCAAATATATTAATAAATAAAAAAATCAGCAAATTTTTTTGGAACATTTTGAGTGTGTCCAAATATATTTGCACAAATCTGGATTATCTCCGAATAGGAGTTATTTTCTAAATTAAGTCTGCCTATTAGTCTTCTCAACTTTTGCTATATTTTATTCTTGCTGTTTACTTTGAACTCATTTAACATATCGCTCACTCCTTTCAAGAACGTCATATATAAAAAAAAACGTCAATTTTCAGTTGTGCATGTTTTCAAATGCCCAGAAAAAAGTACTGTATCCCAGCAAAAGGGGCATATTTTTAACTTAATATTTACCCGCTACAGGGCAGAAAGTGTTGTTTTTGCATTTTGAAGAAAAGGTATTGTTTAATAATTTTTTGAAATATACCAAATATTTTTCAAATGGAGAAAACACCTTCAGGTTTTACCTAAAAAGATCTGTTGCATAGTAAAAAGTTCAACAAGTGGCTTGATACTTATTTTTATTACATTGTATTATATTTTTAAACTTTAAAAACGTTCTCCTTAAAAATCAAGTTTTTGATTTATGACGTTCTTGAAAGGAGTGAGCGATTTGTAAAATTTTGTAATTCAAATGTTACAATTAAGTACCTGTTTTATTTGTTATTCATTATTGTAAATGTATTTATGTTAATGTTCTGTTAAATTTCTAAATAAATAAATAAATATTTTTTAATATCTCAACTAAGAATATGAAAGTCTGGGGATTGTTTCGAGTTTGACCATATCATATATTTATATCTAGAAGTTTCAAGAATTTCAGTAGTGTGGTTGTCTATCATGGGTTGTCTATCATTGGTGAATATTACACATGTGTAAAGTAATCACTTAACCAAGCCTATGACGGTCGTTAGACTTCCATATTCTTCTTCATCATTTTATTTGATTTGTTCGGGAATTGTACAGCTTTACATTAACAATAATAAACATTACATTACATTAACAAAAATATTTACATTAACAATAAAAAAACATTACATTACATTTACAAAAAAAGTTACATTAACAATAATAAACATTACATTACATTAACAATAATAAACATTACATTACATTAACAAAAATAGTTACATTAACAATAATAAACATTACATTACATTAACAAAAATAGTTACATTAACAATAATAAACTTTACATTACATTTACAAAAATAGTTACATTAATAAAAGCCAATTAAACAATTCCACATTTATGTCACAATAACTATCAAAACATTAAGAGATAAAAAAATAAAAAAATAAAAAATAAAAATAAATATAATAATCTAAGTTGAAATGTCAAAAAAAGTAAATATAGTCCGGTTGTTGTTGTCCAAAAGTAGCAAATTTGTGTTAAATTTCATCGAAGATGGCACGAAAATAAATTGTGAATAGAAATGATGAAATTTTCAGAAGAGCAGGGAATTTTTTTTCGCAGTAAATATTTATTTTCATCATCCCGGTAAACGGAAACATCAATTGAAATTAATTTGGCATTCATGACGCAAAAGACGGTTTAAGAAGACCGTTAACAATATTCTAAAAATAAACCATACTTTTCATACACTCGTTCACAGCGTCTACCAAAAGTAAACATTTTATAAATTTTTCTTCCGATTCGTTTTTAAATTTATTATCTGTTCAAATTTGCGGCACATTTTATAAATTTTATAAAATAAAATCAAGTTTTGTTGTTAACCATTATTAGAAAATTTATTTACAACATTTTGAGTGTGTCCGAATACTGTTCACAAATCTGAATTACCTCCAATTTGGAGTTATTTTTTTACATAATTTTTTTGAAATCTCGACATAGATGAAGAAGAACATGGAAGTCTTTCATAGACATCAATAAATAGAGCCACCAATAATTTAGCAATGACACCAAGATTAAAATAACTCCCTCGTTTCTGTGACGTCATTCATTGCCAACTTACGAAAATAACGTTTTTTTTCGAACGCGAATTTTCCAAAAGAAAATGATGAATGAAAAGATTAATTATATCAGCTGTTATAAACACAGAACGAGTCTAATACAATCCTTTATATGTTGAGTATGTTAAATTAGATATTCCTCCCGTCTGACAAAAATTCATTATCATCAATCTAATTGATACTTTTATTCGAATTAACAAAAAAAAACTACTATTTTTTTGAAAAATATATAAAATGCACTTGAACAAAAAAAAATGTGGAGTAGATAAATGCATCTTTTAATTATTTTTTTTTCAAAAACTATCTTAATTTAGAATAAAAACATATTTATCCACACCTGTGATAGGTAAACACAGAAAAAAGTACCATGAAATGGTGCTGTGTAGCGTCTCAGTATAAATACATATTTATTTATTTATTTTTCAAAACATATTACATACATAAGTCATATATATAATATTCCCGATGAGTAATTTGTATTTCTCATTTTGGGACATGGGATTAAGATTAACAAGACTGGAACACAAATAATAAAGTTACAAAAAAGATTTTAAAAAATAACCAAAACTAATACATAGCAAAATTTAAAAACGATATACAGGTATAGTAAATATGCATAAGAAGCATATTTGAAAGAAATAAATGAGAAAAACATATAGTAAAAAGCATATTTAAAATAAACAAATGAGAAAATATAAAAAAAACACAAGGTTAAAACAAAATAATATTATATATTAAAATATAATCGAATATTCTAAATATTTTACATGCCAATAGCCTGTAAAGCGGGTCACTCGTACAAAATATAATGAGAAAATCCTTGGTATTAAGGTTAGTAGTATTAATATTTGATCACCTCGAGAGGAAAATCAATAACTGAACAATTTTTAATAAGCGTCCGTGTGGAATGTGAAACGCCACCATATTTTGCGACTGGAATGTCTTCTTCTTCGGTATCAATGTTGTGGATTGGTTTGCAGCAACAAATGACACCACCTTTGTGGTATGGTAATATAGCACTTTGTGTAATACCACTTAAAAACACTACTCACTTTGTGTAATACCACTTAAAAACTCTACTCACTTTGTGTAATACCCCTTAAAAACACTACTCACTTTGTGTAATACCACTTAAAAACACTACTCACTTTGTGTAATACCACTTAAAAATACTACTCACTTTCACATTCCATCATCAGTTCAAATGTAGACGGTTATTCCGAAACCGGTAGTGGTATTTTAAAGTAATATTACACAAAGTGAACGATGAACGATAAGGTGGGTGCTATAATATTTTTTTAGGCCATTTTGTATCGTTGTATTTATTTTGAGATGCTCTGGGCGCTTGTCCACTACCCGGAATTTTACCGTCCGGCAGTCCGGTTTTGAAAAATGTAAGTGACTACGACAGTTTAGCGTGATCGAATTTACGCGCAACGTGTTCGCGCACCGATCAAGAGCTCCGATCCGAAGAAAGATGGACAAAAGCACAAGCCAATCCAAGCCAATCAGCGTTTTAAAACGCTAACTGACGTGCCGGACGGTAAAATGTGTATTTGATTACGCATTTTTATTGATTGTTGCGCGGTATGATCGATAATCCTGAAATTATCCGGAACATTGGTCTGTATGTTCCCGATAGTTAGCTAAGACAGCGTCGGCATAGATTGTTTCACATTCCTATACACAGGACCAACCTGCCGGTGGTTATGCCTGCAGGAAGAGCTACTGCTATGTTGAACAATATCTCATTGGATATTGAACTGTTGCATGTGTCTGAAGGAGTTTTCCGAAGCGGCATTCTTCTACACCATTAGCAATAGTTCTTGCATATATTTTATTTTAATGTATACGATTTAAATTTTTTATAATTTGTACTGTATATATTAATTGAAACAAATAAATTGAATTGAATTGAATTGAAAATTCCTTGTAATTTCGTGTAGTGGACAAACGCCCTCTCTCAATCTTTCACACTAAATCACTCTTTTTATTATTTTTTTAAAGAAGTTTCACTTCTATCACGCGCGATTTTTGTTATTAGCTTCAGTAGTTTTTATTTATGTATAAGTACTTATATGCAATATTTGATTTTGATATCGCGGTTCAAAAGAAAGGTTTAACCGACTTTTGTGGCCACACCTAGTATGAGATAACAGATGTAGGTATCTTTCCAACGCTACGAAACTATAAATGATAACATTGAAATTATCTTTTAAGAGGGTAGTCTATATTACAGTACGCCAAATATTGCTCATTCCTTTCAAGAACGTCATAAATCAAAAAACTTGATTTTTCAGTAGAACGTTTTTAAAGTTTTAAAATATAACACAATGTATTAAAAATAAATATCAAGCCACTTGTTGAACTTTTTACTGTGCAACAGATCTTTTTAGGTAAAACCTGAAGGTTTTTTCTCCATTTGAAAAGTGTTTAATATATTTTTAAAAAATAATTAAATAAAACATTTTCTTCAAAATGCAAAAATAACATTTTCTGCCCTGTAGCGGGTAAATAGTAAGTTGAAAATATGCCGCTTTTGCTGGGATATAGTACATTTTCTGGGCATTCCGAAAACTGCTCTTTTTCAACGCAAAATTTTGCTCACCGATGAGGCATATTTTTGGTTAAATGGCTATTTTAAAGACGATGCCGGCCAGAATGTTACGGTCAATGGAGAGCGTTACAGAACCATGATTACTCACTTCTTAGTACCTCAGTTGAATGGCATTGATGTAAAAGAGCTGTGGTTTCAACAAGATGGCGCAACATGCCACACGGCGGGTGCCACCATCAATTTAATGCGGGAAAATTGAATTTGTATACCTCTGAAAAAAACACCGTTTATAAAGGCAATCGTGAATACGCGTAATAGTGATATGAGCAAACCTTATTTAACGCCTATAGAGACTCTCCCCTTGAACACCATGCATTCTAAACCTACAGTAAACGCGTTATTTATAGGATTACGGATGAACCATGCATGTCTTTAACACATGCGTTCTCGGCTTCATTATTTCTATTTTCGTTCGAGTCAGCTGTTTATACACGACTTGCCCATTCGACTCCAGTGTCTTCCAGTCCAATTGATTACCACCCAATCGTTGTTTTGTAATGGAGATTCCAAAATGTTGACAAGACTGAATTTGTATTTCACCTTTGGTAACTTTTGTATGTTGGTATAACTACAATAGATTCCGAGCAGAGAACTCAATTGCTTTAGTATCTGTAAAACTACATATCGCTCACTCCTTTCAAGAACGTCATAAATAAAAAAACTTGATTTTTCAGGAGAACGTTTTTAAAGTTTAAAAATATAGTACAATGTATTAAAAATAAATATCTAGCAACTTATTGAACTTTTTACTATGCAACAGATCTTTTTAGGTACAACCTGAAGGATTTTTCTCCATTTGAAAAATATTTAGTATATTTAAAAAAATAATTAAACAATAACTTTTCTTCAAAATGCAAAAACAACACTTTCTGCCCTGTAGCGGGTAAATATTAAGTTAAAAATATGCCTCTTTTGCTGGGATATAGTAAATTTTCTGGGCATTCCGAAAACATGCACAACTGAAAATTGACGATTTTTGATTTATGACGTTCTTGAAAGGAAGTGAGCGACATGGGTTCAATATCTTATATCAATCGAGATTTGTGACATAGCTCATTCTACGGTTAATGATTAATGACACTTTGTGCCCTATGAAGGAGAATGAATAGGTTTTGATTCTGCTTTTGGTTTTGATCGACAGGCGATGCGAATCACCCAAGCCTCCGAGGAGTCAGAAGAACGAAGGTAATACCGCCGGCGTCAGATCAGGTCCAGATAGTATGAACAACAGGCACTTCAAGATGAACGGGTCGCAGGTGTTCCCGGCGCATCCAGACTGCGCCAACAACAACGGTGGAGCGTCGCCCGGGAACAAAGTATCCAGGTAAGCCAATAGGAACCCCGGAAATCCGAGCCAATAGTAACGTTGTACGTGGCTTTTACATTTCAATATAATATTACAGTACATACTTAAGTAGCAATACATCGAGATTACTGTATACTTGATTAACTTTTCAATATGTTTAAATTAAAATCAGCTTAAGTATATAAGTGTCTGCCTCCGTAGTGTAATGGTCAGCACGCTCGGCTACCGTTCTGGAGGTCCCGGGTTCGATTCCCAAGAGGGGTAAAATAAATATAAGTGATTTTTTCACTGTAATATTTATTTAATATTACCATGGACTGGTACCTGAAGCGGAGGGCTGATCACCTTTCCTTCATGTGTAAACGATCAAGATAACACTGCGTTAATATGATACAGTGCCCTATGCACCATTGGGGTGCGGATAAGGGTTTTATTATTTTATTTTATTAAGTATAAATAATAATTGTATGTGATAAATATGTTCTTCGGTCTTTGCGTGTTTTTAAATGATTTCCTACAAATGTTTTTCTTCAAAATCATGGGATTTCGGATTTTCTGGGTTTTACTGTAACCCTTACAACATTGTCCGAATGTGGGTTTGTCCACTCGGGAGTTATTTACCTACATATATTGATTGACATCTCATGAAGAAGAATATGGAAGTCCGGATGCTTACGGGGCTTCAAACACTTTTTACATATTCTTTATTTATACGGCACAAGTGCCTTTTGCAAAAGAATATGCGATAGTAATAATAAAGAGCGTATATTAATAAGAAAAGTGTATAGATTATAATACAGGATTAAGTACAGTAAACCCTCCGACAACGTTGACATTGGTTTTCTTTAGGGAATTTTATAAGAGGTTAATGTTTAAAATTGTATTTTCAAATTTCAACTAGTGGAAATGACTGAAATGAGCCATTTAAAATTGAAATACAATTTAAAAACATTAACTTCCCTGTAACGCCCCCTCCGATAATGTGGTACCTATCTCAGCGTTATAGGGGGGCTTACTGTAATATAAATAAGTATATGTACTGTATGTACTGTATATATCGCTCACTCCTTTCAAGAACGTCATAAATCAAAAACCGTCAATTTTCAGTTGTGCATGTTTTCGGAATGCCCAGAAAATGTACTATATCCCAGGAAAAGCGGCATATTTTTAACTTAATATTTACCCGCTACAGGGTAGAGAGTGTATTTTTTGCATTTTGAAGAAAAGGTATTGTTTAATTATTTTTTTAAATATACTTAATATTTTTCAAATGGAAAAAAAAAACCTTCAGGTTTTAACTAAAAATATCTGTTGCACAGTAAAAAGTTCAATAAGTGGCTTGATATTTATTTTTAATACATTGTATTTTATGTTTGAACTTTAAAAACGTTCTGAAAAATCAAGTTTTTTGATTTATGACGTTCTTGAAAGGAGTGAGCGATATGTACTGTATGTACTGTATATAATATGTACTGTAATATAAATAATGTAAGATAAGTAGTTTTTTGACAATTTGGCGACAATAGCTAGACCTCATATATGAGGGATTAATGCAGAAGAGGGTTGAATTGTTTTTGTCTCGTTGGCAGGATCCCCCAGCCGCAGGCGCGGCCGCCGCGGCTCTCGGAGTCGGGGGACGCGGGGGATAGGGCTCCGGCGCCGGCCGCCCTATCACGAGCGGCTTCGCGCGAGGAGCTGGTCGGGGGGCACGCGGAGCGCTGGCGCGCGCGCTACCAGGAGGCCGACCGCAAGTACAAGGGGCTGCTCGTCAAGAGCGAGAAGGGTGAGCACACAAGCACTTCGGCTCGAAGCATTCTTATAACATGCTCTGTTTTTTCTTCTCAAAGCCTCTCCTGCCTCCTCTTTCCTTCTTTCCATATTTTTATTACTCATGTATGATTCACAGATACACACATACACACCCTCCTACATACACATACACACACCCTCACACACAATCACCCCAACCACAAACATTACTTTCATTAATCACTAATTATAATAAGAACAACATCGGTGGATTTTTGTAATTGTCTGTAGATTTATTAATTGTTATTGTATATTGTATTGTTATAGCTGTAAAAATCCCAAATAAATAAATAACTGGCCTCTATCATATACATTCACAAATTTTGCTCCCTCTTTGCTTTACCTAGATATTCATTGTACAAATACCCGCAAAATTGTATTAATTTGATATATCGCTCACTCTTTTCGGTTGACATATTCGTCAATTTTCAGTTGTGCATGTTTTCGGAATGCCCAGAAAATGTACTATATCCCAGCTAAAGCGGCATATTTTTAACTTAATATTTACCCGCTACAGGGCAGAATGTGTTGTTTTTGGGTTTTGAAGAAAAGGTATTGTTTAATTATTTTTTTGAAATAAACTAAATATTTTTCAAATGAAGAAAAAACCTTCAGGTTTTACCTTAAAATATCTGTTGCACAGTAAAAAGTTCAAAAAGTGGCTTGATATTTATTTTTAAACAATTTATTAAATTTTTAAACTTTTAAAACGATCTCCTGAAAAATTATGTTTTTTATTTATGACGTTGTTGAAAGGAGTGAGCGATATGTTTTGGCTAAAAGCATCACTTTAAGTTAACTATAAACTCATTTCTTGAATGGTTTTCGCAGATACTTTGTGGCACATTTTATAAACTTTATAAAATTAAACAACTTTGTTTTTACTACGTTTTTTATTATTAGTATACTTTAACCTACCGGTTTCGACAAGAACCTTGTAATCATCAGGGTGCATTAAATTGTAAAACATTAAAATACTCATAATTAATTACATTCCCTTACCAAAAAAAAAAAAAAATGGTCAGCACGCTCGCCTACCGTTCTGGAGGTCCCGGGTTCGATTCCCAAGGGGGGTAAAATAAATATAAGTGATTTTTTCACTGTTACATTTATTCAATATTACCCTGGACTGGTACCTGAAGTGGAGGGCTGATCACCTTTCCTTCATGTGTAAACGATCAAGATAACACTGCGTTTATATAACGCAGTGCCCTATGCACCATTGGGGTGCGGATAAGGGTTTTATTATTATTATTATTACTAAAAAACTTCCACACACTCCGTAAAAAATTACACATTTAGGATTTTTTACGGAGTGCGTGGAAGTTTTTTGGTAAGTTCTTGTCGAAACCGGTAGGTTAAAGTGTACTAATAATAAAAAAGTGGTTAAAACAAAGTTGTATAAACTATAACTCGTTTATCTCAAAACTACTGTTTTTAACTAGCGGCTATTTGCCTTTGCATAAAAGCCCAGTTCTACTTTTGTTTTGCGATTCTTTGACCTTTGAGCCAAATCATTCGTATTTTCCCTGAGGGATGTGTTCAACATCTGATTGATGCTGCTTCAATTGCTCAGTTTTATTTATGGGCGGTGATAAATGACAAATGTGTACAAATTCTAAGTACGATCCTCCATCGCATATTGCACTTACAAGACTAGCGTTGCACTTAGGTCTTGGGTAAACCTGTTTTGGCCTAATAGTGCGAACTTTCGCCGGCCTGTCTGGCCCCCGATAGAGCGGTTACTCATTACGGTCGTATTAAGAAACATGTCGTAATTATTATCTGGACCAATTATACCATATATCGGCATCTCCATTCGTTAAGAAAAGGTCAAGAATGAAATTAACTGAGCGTAACACAGCGAGATGAAAACGTTTTTTTTGGCAAGGAAATATTTCGTAATACAAGCACTACTTACCAGATCTTGTGTTATCGGTAGAATGCAAAAAAAACTCTCCATAAATTGATAATTGGTGTCATGACCAAGGAATGTCTGTCTTAACCGTTAGAGTGCTGAGAATCGGAAAAATGCGGACATTCATAGCTAATCCCCTTAATTAATTATAAATGAAGCAAAAATTATAATAATTTATTTGCTGAAAACATTAAAAAACCATCTGGCAACGCTCACGGAACAAGCATAGGTCCACTCTCGTCGGAAGCCCAAAAGCTACTGCCGCTAGCCAAAGAACATTGAGCTTTGAGCTCCTCACGCTTGCACAGTGCAAGAGTGAGAGCTTATAGTGTCGCGGTTCCTGTACACTATTCGCGCGCTGTTTATACGCGAATTTGTTTCCGATATTCACAAAATACCTCCGATGTATCCGATAAATTCTGATTATTATTAATATTATTTTTTAAATCAATGCGTAAATATGTTATGGAGGAAAACCTTAAATATTTGCCTTGTATTATTATATTTATAGAGATATTATGGTTATTAGAAGCAATGTGTACAAGGTACACAACACCGGGAAGGGAGAGCCAAGAGGTGATCACTCACCTCTTAAACCTGAAAGGGCGTATCTACACCGCGTGGGCAGAGGAACTCACCTAACACTTTGACTGGGTCGCTCACAAATAATTTCACGAATGTTTCCTTCCTCGCTCCCGACCGAATTGTGAATGTGTATCGCGTGGGACTCGAACCTGCGCCGCGCGCGTGGGCCGGCCCGACGCCGACACGAAGGGCCAATTCCTCGCGTTTATTATTCAAACGACATTTTTCTCAATTTGTCGGCCATACTCGTTTGAGACAATTGTTGAATTAATCCGGAGTTTTTATTTTATTTTATTAAATTGCCCTTCGAAGACTGTTAGATTAATTATTTTTTGTCTTCTCTACCAATCTTTTTAACTTAGATTTTATTCGATTATTAGATTTTATTACTTTTTTATATTATTTTTTGACATCTCATCAAAGATGAAGAAGAATATGGAAGTCGGGGCATTTACGGGGCTGACGACCGTCATAGGCTGGTTGAAGCTGGCTAAATTGTTCACTTTACACACATTTATCGCAATAGATTTTATTCTATTCTATGATTTATTTGATTTAAAAACATTATAATAAAGTTTTTTCTTAAATGGCTAGTTACTCTATGGTTTACCCTAGTTTCCCGCCGTATTTTGTTAACCCTTCGTCGATACGCTGTGTTTACAGCGGTGGGTTAACGCCCCCTTTAGCACGTGCGCGGCACTATTTTTGGAACTAAGCAGTTTAAATTTCGGATGACGAGCGCGTCTCGTCGTTTTGGCGGAACGGAACCGCAACTGTCAAATTTTACGAACGTGCCTTCTAAATTTATCGCTTCGGCGCCACGAATCGCGAATATTACGCAGTTTTACGCTACGCTAGTTTTAGGTCCCGGGTTCGATTCCCAGCACATGTCACTACCATAGCACTATTCACATACTATGGTAGTGACGTGTAGTATTGTTTGCATACTGTTGTAGTGATTGTCCTGACGAAGAGAAGGGTACGTCTCAAGACCGGTAGACATAAAAATCTCCGTGAGTGGTTATATACTAATATTACTAACATTTTTGTAGATTTTTTTTATAGAATTGTAGTTTTTAAAAAAAAAAATTATATGGTTATAAAAGTTTTTTTGTTTATAATTTTAATTCACTTTCTAGACATTTCTACTAACAATCTTAAAATCAATAACTTGGTCCTCTCCAGTAAAAAGAGACTGAGTTCTTGTGCTTGGAGAAGGACTTGCACTTATTATTTATTGTTGGTAATCAATTTGTCCGCCTCCATAGTGTAATGGCCAGCGCGCTCGGCTACCATTCTGGAGGTCCCGGGTTCGATACCCAGGGGGTGTCAAATAAAATATAAGTGATTTTTTCACTCTAATATTTATTCAATACTACCCTGGATTGATACCTGAAGCGGAGGGCTGATCACCTTTCCTTCGTGTGTTAACAATTAAGATAACGCTGTGTTTATATAATGCAGTGCCCTATGCACCATTGGGGGCGGATAAGGGTTTGAAAAAGGTAATACAATTGATATTTTAGTGTTTTTTTTTTCGTTGTTTTGTTTGTTAGATTAGTTAGTTCAGTTAGTTCAGTTAGTCAGCTAGATCCGATTGCAACCCGACGTTGGCCGGTACACAGACGCCGAGACGCCTCCACAACCCAGACAAGCACAGCAGACAGCTTTTCTATCAGTTCCAAAGCATTTGCAGAAAATGTTCAGTCATCACCATTATTCATGTTCTGTCAAGTTCTTAGTGACGTTCTATCACGAATCCCTTGATGATTTTTGTGATTTTTCTGTTTCCAGGTCAGCGGGCCCAGAATGAGTTGGAGCGCCGCCTGCAGCTGGTGGAGGAGAGGAGCGCGGGGCTGGAGAGCGCGCTGGCGGAGAGGGAGGCCAAGCTGGCCAAGCTGAGCGCGGTGTCCGAGAGGGTCTACACGGAGTACGGCCAGCTCAGGATACAGTACGACGTGGAGACGCAGGCCATGCACAAGTGAGTGTGGCGCGAGATATTTTAACCCTTATAGTGCTGAGCTTATTTTCACATATTTTGCATATATTGCTAATTGCTTTTCATAATCACTACTTGACAAATTTGACATTTTGTAGGTAGAAATAAAAAACTTTTACTTAGAAAAATACAAAAATCAATGTTAAATTCACAGCAAAATAATTTGGTTATTTATATATAATGGTTTTCGTCCGCCTCCGTAGTGTAATAGTCAGCACGCTCGGCTATCGTTCTGGAGGTCCCGGGTTCGATTCCCAAGGGGGGTAAAAATAAATATAAATGATTTATTACTGTAATATTTATTCAATATTACCATGGACTGGTGCCTGAAGCGGAGGGCTGATCACCTTTCCTTCATGCGTAAAACGATCATGATAACACTGCGTTTATAAGACACAGTGCCCTATGCACCACTGGGGTGCGGATAAGGGTTTTAATAAATACTTATCACAAGTGTTCCGTCTAATGGTACTGGAACACTTGTGATGAGGAAGACGGAAACGCGCAGACAATTATTTATTTTCCGAAATTACAAAATTATAAGGGCGAAAAGAACAAAGCGACACCAATATATCGAAAATTATAAATTATAAACACTTATAAGGGCGAGAAGAACAAAACGACGCCCATAGAAAAAGAGCGAGCGCGACAGATACACATTTGAATTTTATTTTTATCTGAGCACACAAAAATTTGTCCTCCGCCCCTTATATATGATTTCAAAGAAGTTACATGTGGTGGGGACAATATTATAAACAAAATAAAAGTCGATGAACTGCGTCTCTTTGTTCTTCTTGCATACATTTATGAATACAATTTTAATACACAAATTCTTATAAAGAATACACAATTTTTGGAATGAACAAAAAGTAATCGCAAACCCGATTACAATCTCTACAATGTTTTTTGGCGTCTCATGCTTTACCAAAAGTAAGCAAATAGAACGCTTATAAGCGTCTCCCGCTCTACCAACAGTATGTAAATGACCCTTTTAAGCCTTTCCCGCTGATAAGAATAATAATGCGATCCCTCAGACGAATATGTGGCAAAACGATGTTTGATAGATGTTCGAACGATGAAATAAGGAAAGAATGTAAGGCTGAGATAAGCATTATCGATAAAAATTAAGAAAGGTGTGTTGAGATGGTTTGGACATGTAGAACATATGAGTGAAGAGAGAACGGTTAAACAAATTTACGAGGCGAATGTAGTTGGAAAAAGAAGCAGAGGAAGGCCGAGGAAAACTTGGCACAATCAGGTATGTCAAATACTTGAAAGCGGCCGGGGTCAGGAGTCGTAATAATCGTCGGGTATGTATGAGGAGATGCATGAATGTAGAAGAGGCGAAGAATGTTTGCAAAAACAGACTGGGGTGGCGTTCGATACTCTCTGCCTACCCCTGCGGAGGTAATTGCGTGATGGTTAGTTAGTTAGTTGATTGACATCTCAATATAGGCAGTGCACAACGGAGTCCTGGTTCCAACTCTAATGTATGGAAGTGAAACATGGAGTTGGCAAAAGAAGGATGAAAGTAGACTGAATGCAGTCGAAATGCGATCTCTTAGAAGAATGTGCAACAAAACGATGTATGATAGATGTGCGAATAGTGAAATAAGGAAGGAATGCAAAGCTGAGATAAGCATTATCGATAAAATTAAGAAAGGTGTGTTGAGATGGT
Source organism: Brachycentrus maculatus (assembly GCF_059751285.1). Lineage (NCBI taxonomy): Eukaryota > Metazoa > Arthropoda > Insecta > Trichoptera > Brachycentridae > Brachycentrus > Brachycentrus maculatus. The sequence goes on along the minus strand of NW_028281123.1, from coordinate 834,650 downwards.
TTGGACATGTAGAACGTATGAGTGAAGAAAGAACGGTTAAACAAATTTACGAGGCGAATGTAGTTGGAAAAAGAAGCAGAGAAAACCGAGGAAAACTTGGCACAATCAGGTATGTCAAATACTTGAAAGCGGCCGGGTCAGGAGTCGTAATAATCGTCGGGTATGTATGAGGAGATGCATGAATGTAGAAGAGGCGGAGAATGTTTGCAAAGACAGAGTGGGGTGGCGTTCGATTCTCTCTGCCTACCCCTGCGGAGGTAATTGCGTGATGGTTAGTTAGTTAGTTAATTGACATCTCAATATAGGTGAAGAAGACTATGGAACGCCTGGGTATTTGCAGTAACTCATTTTACTATATTTTCAGTAACAAATTTCCGTGTGTAAATAAGTTATAACGCACCTGTGATAACAGTGGCCTTTAAATTTTTATTTATCCATAAAATATTTTAATAAAAAAAGTAAATATTAATTAACACTCGAGGTTAGGAAAATTCTCAAAGTGTGTTTTAAAACAACACCAAATTATTGATGACTCACTTAAGTATTTTATTTTTATTTTATTACTTTAATTAGCTTATATTACACTAATGTAAACTATTATTTATACTTAATTTACATCATATGCATATGTATTTACATCTTCTTACAGTAAACAAAACATTTATTTTTAAATTCTTTCAGACTCTTTTCATTCTTCATACATTCAGGCATCTCATCATACATTTTCAAACCCTTATATGTACATTAAACAATTTTGTGACTCGGTTTTTTTCAACAATGGCAGTCTTATTTTCTAGTAATATGTTCATGAAAATCTTTGTTTAACACTATTTTATCCTAAAAACATATCGCTCACTCCTTTCAAGAACGTCATAAATCAAAAATCGTCAATTTTCAGTTGTATATGTTTTCGGAATGCCCAGAAAATGTACTATATCCCAGCAATAGAGACATATTTTTAACATAATATTTACCCAATATAGGGCAGAAAATGTTGTTTTTGCATTTTGAAGAAAAGGCGTTGTTTAATTATTTTTTTAAATGTACTAAATATTTTTCAAATGGAGAAAAAACCTTCAGGTTTTCCTAAAAAGATCTGTTACACGGTAAAAAGTTCAATAAGTGGCTTGATAATTATTTTTAAAACATTGTGTTATATTTTTAAACTTTAAAAACGTTCTCCTGAAAAATCAAGTTTTTTTGATTTATGACGTTCTTGAAAGGAGTGAGCGATATGGGTAATTTATCGTTTAAAAATGTATATATAAAGATCAGCATATTTAATTTTAGTATTTTTTAAAGATAACCAGTTGAGTTCTTCATTTATGACGTTGGCTACTTTGAAACATTTAAAAAATATTTTTCCCCAGGGCTATGCAAAGTGCCGGACAGTGGTACCAACAAAACAGGCGACTCAAGAGGCGTTCTGCGGCCCTGTTACAGAGGCTACCTCCGCAGGCGTTGCAAGATCTGGAAACGCAAGACGCAACAGATGCAGGTTAGTAATCAGTCTTCAGTGTGTCCAATTACTTGTTCACAAATCTGGGTTTCTCCGCTGAGGAGTTATTTTAAATTTTTAGACATCTTATCATAGATGAAGAAGAATATGGAAGTCTCAGTATTTACAGGGCTTATGATCTGTCATAGGGCGTTTGTGAACTACACGGAATTTTACCATCCGGCAGTCCGGTTTTGAAAAATTAAAACGACTACCACAGTTTAGCGTGTGATCGAATTTACGCGCAACGTGTTCACGTACTGATCAAAAGCACCGATCTGAAGAAAGATGGACAAAAGCACAAGCCAATCCAAGCCAATCGTCCGTTTTATATGCTAACTGACGTGCCGGACAGTAAAATTCCGTTTAATTTCGTGTAGTGCACAAACGCCTATAGGCTGGTTAATGAATTGCTTCACGCACGTGTAACATTCACCATTCTACCCACGATTGACAACCACAATACTCAAATTTTGGAAGTTGTATATATGAATATATATCCTTCAACTGACTCATTATTTTATAAGAAAGGTCTCAACACCATCTATAGTTGAGTTGAGTAAGCTTTTATTTGAATTCATACAAATATGTGAACTAAATCATGGAACGTCATGAGATTGATCTTATATGTATGACTTTGAGAATTTGAGTAGTGTGGTTGTCAATCACGGGTAGAAAGGCGAATGTTACGTTTGTGTAAAGTAATCACTTAGCCAGCCTATGACAGGTCTTAAGCCTTGTGAATACCCAGACTTCCATATTCTTTTATTAATTGATTCGGCAGTCACTTTGTGGTAAAACCTATCAATTTCTAATTAAAAAAATTTACTCAGTAAATACCACTATTTCTTAATATTCACTGTGACACGTGTTTCGATGCATTCTGTATAATTTTCAAACACCGGTGTTTGAAAATGATGCGGAACGCATCGAAACACGTGTCACAGTAGATTTCAAGAAATAGTGATGTTAACTAAGCAAAAAAAATAAATAAATAAATAATAAACCATATCCGCTCCCTAGGTGGAGCATATGGAGTCCACAAACTGTCTCCAGGCTTTTCTGTCGGCTGCCAGCTCCCTTGCATCCTCCCAAGTCAGATCCGCGTCCCGAAGTTCTGACGAGAACTGCCGACGAATTGTCAGCAGTGGTCGTCCTGGGCGGCGCGAACCTGATGCCTTGTAAAAGAGGCAAGCTTGATTAAGGCTCTCAGGAGGCATGCGGAGTACATGGCCAAGCCAACTGAATCGCCTTTTCTTGACGACAGTTGTGACCAAGATTTGCTGCGTCCTACGCCTTATCTCTTCATTCCTCACAAAGTCAAACCACCGCACGCCTAAAATTCTCCGCAGACACCTGTTCTCAAAGCTTAGTACACGGCTGCTCTGGGCCCTTGTAAGGTGCCATGTTTCACAGCCGTATAAGAGAACAGGAGCAATGCAGGCATTGTATAGGCGGCATTTGGTCTTCACCGAGTATAAATCCGATCTCCAGACAGCCTTCATACTGTTAAATGCGGACCCTGCGAGTCCTAATCGCACTCCCAGTTCCTTTTGAAGGCTGCCATTTTCAGTCGCGTACACTCCCAAGTACTTGAAACTCTCGACCCTTTCGATGCGCTGGTTACTCAACATCAAGGGTTGTTGGGCATCTAGGCATGAGCTGTTGCACAACACATGGGTTTTTGCAACATTTATTGTTAGCCCCATGTGCGTTGAGTACCTATTTACCCTGTCGACGATTAATTGAAGACCCTCGACGGAGTCATCAATTAAAACAGCATCATCTGCGTACTCTAGGTCGCAGAGTTTCCGGGAGGGGGAGATGGTTATACCTCGGTCAGATGGTAATGACTTTCGAATAATGAAATCCATGAGGATGATGAAGAGAAACGGCGCAAGGACGCAGCCTTGTCTGACTCCGGTAGAGACCCCAAACCAATCCGTGACAACATCGTCAACTCTCATACGGCATTCACTATTGAGGTGAAGGGACTTAATTAGCTCCACTAATTTCGCAGGCACCCCATAAGCTTCCAGTACTTTCCAGAGTGTGGGCCTGTGCGGACTATCAAACGCTTTCTCATAATCTACAAAACACATCGCCAGAGAACTGTTAAATTCCTGGCTCTGCTGTAGAATGTGGCGAATATTATGGATTTGATCCGCACAGGACCTGCCAGGCAGAAACCCTGCCTGGTTTTCTCTGAGCACCTGCATAATGGGGGCTCGGATTCTCTGCAAGATTACGTGGGCAAGCACCTTCCCAGGTACGCTGAGTAGCGTAATGCCGCGGTAGTTGTCACAGTTGAGTGGATCACCCTTCTTATGTAACACGGTAATCTCCCCATTTACCCAGTCTCTAGGGCATCGCTCTTCTTCCCACACACTGGACATTAATTGGTGTAAAGGGCCAATAATGCCAGTAACGCTGCATTTCAAGAATTCCGGGTGGATACCATCAACACCAGGGGCAGTCCCATTTTTCAATTTCGACACGGCAGCTATAATTTCTGCCTGTGTCGGTGGACCATCAGGTATGGCGACTGCCCGCGGAATGCTTGACGCAGCCTCCGAGGGAATATCGAGGATGATTGGTGGAGGAGGGCGATTCAAGACCCCGTGGAAATGATCACGCCATATTTCCTTTATACGATCCGCGTCAGATTCGATAACTCCATTTGTGTTTTTCACAGCTCCAGGGGTTATCGAATTCTTTCCGCAGATCTTTCTTGTTATTTGGAATAATTTCAAGCAAAAAAAACAAAAATTAATTCATAATTCCATATTCTTCTTCATCTTTAACGAGATGTCAAAAAATCACGCTTTTAGTGACTCATTGAATATGTAATAAGGTGACTTCCGTGTCCGAACTAATTTCTCTTTATTTAATATTGTTGTACTGAAATTTCTTGGTGGAACTGCATTTAATATAATAAAATAACAACCATGTAATTTTTTCCCCACTATTCAATTCAATTCAATTTATTCAATAATTAATATTTACATTACAAACAAACATTTAAGGCGTATTACAAACAAACATTAAAATAGTAAGCAAGAAGACTCTTGTTAAATAAGTAGAAGAATCCCGCTTCGGAAAACTCCTTCGGACACATGGAATAGATCAATATCCAATGTGATATTGTTCAACATAGCGGTAGCTCTTCCTACAGGCATAACCATTGGCAGGTGTGTATAGGAATGTGAAACAATCTATGCCGACGCTGTCTTAGGTAACTATCGGGAACATACAGACCAATGCTCCGGATAATTTCAGGATTATCGATCATACCGCGCAACAATCGAAAAAAATGCGTAATCAAATACACATTCCTTCTAGTCTAATTTTATTTGACCACCAACCGGGTTTCATCGTAACCGACATCACCCGTCTGATGATGTTGGTTACGACGAAGCCCGGTTGCTGGTCAAATAAAATTCATGTGGATAAAATTACATGTTTGTTATTTTATTCTAAAATTTCTGTTTTTTAAATCATTTGTTATGACAGCGTCAGAATCCAGTGGCGGGGAGGAGTTGGAAGGTCTCCGCGAAACGGTGGCCGAACTCAGCAGCGAAGTGGCCCGGCTCCAGATGGAGATCAGCTCCGTGAAGCTCCAGGAGTTTGAGGCGACGGAACTCAATGTCAACCTCTCGCAGGTATTTTTTTGTTTGTTTTTTTCTTTATTATAAAGACGGAGCCTGACCGGAGCATTTCGTCGTAACAAAACATCGTAACATCGCTCACGGCGAGCATGTTACGTTATGACGTTACGGCATTGCTGACTGACCGCGATCAGTCCTCGCTAGTGGCCTTGTGCTCAGTGTTGCCATATGTCACATCAAAAAATCTGAAAATCTGAATCAATAACCCAAAATCTGTATGAATCTTTGCAACATTGCATTCGTACTGTAGTTAAATGTCGGACGACGAAGACGTGATTCTTGGTTCTGTGATTTTAATAAATTACTGCTTACTCCAAATGAAGAAAAAAATATATATAGTGCCAATCCCCACAAATTCCCCGCAGTTTGGGGAATTTCCCACAGATTGGCAACCCTGTACTAACCTAAAATTGCATCTTCGGACGGAGCATTCAGAAGGAGCGGCGAGCAGCTCGGCTCGCTGTACTGACTGCCTGAATGCTCGCATCGTAACATGTTACGTTACGACGAAATGCTCCGGTCAGTCTCCGCCTTAAGAGGTCAAGGGATTTTATCTTGCATCCCTTGTGTCACTATGACTATATTGGGTCTATTGTGACCTTCCTCTGTCATAGCTCACTCTCAAGATCTATCTCTGTGTTAAGAGCTTCACCTTCTCGGAGTTTAGTAAGGAAAAAATACATCGCAAGTAGCCGCCATAGCTGGCGTAGCAGCACTACCACCCCGAAGGACGACTTTCGCGCTACTAAAAGGAGTTTGGCGGAAATAATATCAAGCCACGTGCATGTATACGCAAAGCATGGCACGCATGTCCACACTGAAAAAACGTTTGTGCATTGGTGATTCTATCCCCCATTTTTTCACAATTTATTTATTTCCGTCGTTGCAGAGGAATAACTTCAACTCCAAGGTAATGTTGAATAAATATTAGGGTGAAAAAATCACTTATATTTATTTGACCCCCCTCCCTGGGAATCGAACTCGGGACCTTCAGAATGGTATCCGAGCGTGCTGACCATTACACTATTGAGGTGGAAATATATGACTTTAAATTACTCATATAATACTTTGATGTAATACGTAATTGTATTACGAAGGAATATAAAAATTCTGAGCCCGTATCTATTGATATACATACCGTAGTCGCACAGGAGAAAGTGGCCAACTACCAAAATGTAAAATATTCAGGAGGGCCATTTAAGTCACTTTTGCTTGGCAAGAAAATAAACATCAATGCAATTAGTAATTTTTACCAAGTCAATATATTATACTTCCAAGTTTAAAATCCTTTGGGATTATTTTCAGTGCAATATTAAGCTAGTAAGATATCAAATAGTCAATGATCACGTTTTTGTTAAACAGTGCACTTGGTCACTTTCTCCTGTATGACTACGATATATTGATGTTCTCATTTTTAAAGTCGAGTTGTAGTAAATACATATCACCGGGAGGGGAGGGTTAAAACAGGCCACAAGGCTCGAAGAAGAAGGAAGAAGATATTTGAAGATACGGTGTGCGTGTTTGCAGGAGCTGGAGCAGGAGCGGGAGGGCCGCCAGCAGCTGGAGGAGCGGCTCAAGGAGGCCCTGGAGGAGGCGGAGAGACACAAGCGCCTGGCGCGCCACCTCGCCTCCGAGGCCTCCACCTTCAGGGACCAGCTGGAGCAGTGCAAGAACCAGGCCAACGTGTAAGTACGCCTCGCTGTCACCTGAGAATATGGATGTCTGGGTATTTATAGGGCTTAAGACTTGTCATACTCAATTTCAATTTATTCAACAATAAAAATTTATATAAACGTAACAAACAATATTCAAGGCGTATATATTAAAAGTAAGCAAGAAGACTTAAAAGTGTAGAAGAATCCCGCTTCGGAAAACTCCTTCGGACACATGGAACAGATCCAATGTGATATTTTTCAACATAGCGGTACCTCTTTCTACAGGCATAACCACCGGCAGGTTGGTCCTGTGTATAGGAATGTGAAACAATATGTCGACGCTGTCTTAGGTAACTATCGGGAACATACAGATCAATGTTCCCGATAATTTCAGGATTATCGATCATACCGCGCAACAATCGATAAAAATGCATACTTACTTGCTTACTTCAGCCTTCAAGTATTTAAGTAAGTAGCCAAGCGTACCCTGGAGAAACTTGGTCGATAATACCCGTACTCTCATGTAAAGATACCTCAGAAGCTTCTTTAGGACTTTCTCTACCATAAGAGAGTACTAAGCTCATGTGGCCCTCAAATCATCCAGCCACTCTCGAGTCTACTTCTTATAATTGTACTTTTTTCAGCCTTTCTCTTGTGTCCAGTATGAATATGACTGTGAATAAACCCTCTTGGACTTCCACAGTTTTGCCTGTTGGACGGGACTCTCTTCCAGTGCAGGCCCGCCACTTTCCTAATGTCATCGGACCATCTTGTCCGGGGCCTACCCACGCTTCTAGGCCTCCAGTCAAGCACTTTTTTCGTCCATCTATCCTCAGACATATGTACATGCCACATGACCTGCCCAGTTCCACTTTTGTTCTACCCCTCTTTGAGCCAAGTACATTACCTTGATCTTTTCCCATATCCAAACAATAATTTTCCAATCCCAAGGGATATGTTTAGCATCCTTCTCTCCATTGCTCTTTGTGTTACCCGAAGTTTACATATCGACGTGCCCTACGTAAAGTGCTCTAACTACATTTTTGTCAATTTTGAGATATCTGGTGTACGTTATTAACAGATTGTTATCTACAAATATAAATAAACAAAAAAAATATACAAAATAAATTACGCCTAGTTTTCAGGCGTATAAAACGCAATCTACATCGAATTTTCGAAATAAACTAAACTCCTAAAACGCTAACTACTTAATTTTGACAAATTTAATACATTATTTTATCGTGTTTTTGAATTATAATTGTTTCGGCCAAAATTTGTGTATTTTACAGAATAATTATGTATTAAAAATAGTATTAATAAATGTACGCGAGAAGAACAAAGAGACGCAGTTCAGTAAGTTTTAAATGTTACAAATACTGTCCCCACCCCATGCAACGCCTTTAAAATAGTATTTAAGGGGTGGCGGACAAATATTTGGGTGTTCAGATTAGACAATATTCAAAACGCGTATACGCCGCGCTCGCTCTGTTTTTATATTGGTGTCGCTTTGTTCTTCTCGCCCCTTGTGTTTTGTAATTTTCGATGTATTGGTGTAATTTTGTTATTTTACACTTATAACTTTGTGATTTTTTAATAAATAAATGATTATCTTCATTTGCGCGTTTCCGTCTTCCCAATGAAAAGTCTTCCGGTACCGTTAGCAGTAACAATAATACTAGTTTAGAATTTCAGATAAAACCGTTAATGAATTAAAAAAAATGCGTTGAAAAAATCTTCTAAACTCTGTCCTGTAATGTAACAGATTTGCAGATAGAGTACTTTACGTAGGGGCCGTCGATACGATTTGTTTTTTTGTGGTAGATGTCTCGAATCCATATGTGTGCACTGGGAGTACACATCGGCTTTCCAAATTTAAAACACAGTAAGGGACATTTTTTTTTGCATTTTTGGACTCAGTAGAGTCTACTTAGTCCATAAATGCAAAAAAAACCTACTACAAAAAAAATGTCCCTTACTGTGTTTTAAATTTGGACAGCCGACATGCTTCGAATGTTTTCCTCTTGAGATGTATGGGAATGTTTGAGGACTCGACGCGGCTTTAGTGTTTACATTCCGTCTCATGTCCAGGATGCTGTGCGAGGCGGAGTCGGCCAAGAAGGAGCGCGACGTGCTGGTCCACCGCACGTCCATGTACATCCCTGATAGCGCGCCCGCCGATGACGGGGCGGCCCACCTGGAGATGCTGAACATCCAGGCCAACCTGCTGCAGGAGCTGGAGACCCTCCGTGCCACCCTGCAGACTGAGAGACTCGCCCACGCTGCCGAGATGGACCAACTGCAGGTATGCAAATCCACGCTGCGAGCTAGCACGGCTTTCCAAACTCAAAACACAGTAAGGGACATTTTTTTGTAGTATGTTTTTTTTGCATCTTTGGACTAAGTAGACTACTTAGTCCAAAAATGCAAAAAAACCTACTACAAAAAAATATCCCTTACTGTGTTTTAAGTTTGGACAGCCGAGCAGTGCAGCGTCATCCGCACACACCGAGCAACCAATAAAAATTAATGTGACAGGCGCCGTGGCGTAGTCGGGTTCAAATTTGAAATCGATATAGTGATTTGCGTAATTATGAGAATTATTTCCAGTACGTAGGATAGAAAAACCGACTAATTGGTGTTTGGTCGTTTACGTTTGACATCGAAAAGTTGACGAGTCCGCTTTTGGTAATTAATGTGTTACCTAAATTGCGGACATGGACATATTTGACATATTTGACATACGGAATGGGATTTAAACAATTACTCGCAATTGGCGGGAAAACTTGAAATCTGGGAATGCAAAATCTTCTTTTGCAAATGTTTCTCTTTGTTGATATCGTACTTTCATAAAAAGTTACCATACATTCTCTAAACTGGCAGTACACAACGGAGTTCTGGTTCCAACCCTTATGTATGGAAGCGAAGCATGGAGTTGGCAAAAGAAGGATGAAAACAGACTGAATGTAGTCGAAATGCGATCCCTCAGACGAATGTGTGGCAAAACGATGTTTGATAGATGTTCGAATGATGAAATAAGGAAAGAATGTAAGGCTGAGATAAGCATTATCGATAAAATTAAGAAAGGTGTGTTGAGATGGTTTGGACATGTGGAACGTATGAGTGAACAAAGAACGGTTAAACAAATTGATGAGACGAATGTAGTTGGAAAAAGAAGCAGAGGAAGACCAAGGAAAACTTGGCACATCAGGTATGTCAAAATACTTGAAAGCAGCCAGGTCAGGAGTCGTAATAATCGTCGGGTATGTATGAGGAGATGCATGAATGTAGAAGAGGCGAAGAATGTTTGCAAAGACAGAGTGGTGTAGCGTTCGATTCTCTCTGCCTATGCGGGGAAGCGGCGTGATGGTTAGTTAGTTAGATATCCTTAGAGTTGTAAGTTTAATTATACATTAGTTATTGGGAAAATTTAAATAAATACAAGATCATTTTATGGTAGTTTTACTGTATGTTAAACTACATTCTCTAATGGACTAATCTCTCATATCTTTTCCAGGAGAAACTCATCGATCGCGAGACAGAAAACGAAGTGTTCATCCTGCAAGAGAAGCTGAATCTCGCCGAGGACGACATCATCAGAGCGAACGAGCGGGCCCAGAAGGCGGAGCTCAAACTCGAGGAACTGCGAGGGACGAATCTCAACAACCGCCGATCCGTCCTCAGCCGCGTCTCCATCTACGAAGACGCCCAGAAGGCCAATATTACCTCTCACGCTGAGGAGAAGAAGAGCAATGCTGGCGATGAGAATTCGGCAAGGCTGTCGAGTAGCGATTCGGTAGCTGCACCGCCACCGCCGCCGCCCCCCCTCCCCCCGCCGCCGCCGCCACCGCCGCCCATGTTCCTGCCGGCCAACGGGAAGGGTGAGAGCAACAATTCCGCCATCGCCGATATGGCCAATCTCCTGGGACTGAAGCAAGCCTCCACGGAGAAGAAACGGCCGTCCGGAGGTATGTCGATTCGTTGTTGAATAATGTATGAACCGTTTTTGCGATTCAGACAAACCTTGTAACCTTAATTTTACTAAAGAAAGTGAATATACTCCTTTTCCTTCCAGCATATTCCATTTTATATCATACCCTTTCACTCTCACTCTAACACACATCCTCACACACACACACGCACACACACACGCACACGCACACACACAAACACGTGCGCACACACACACACACACACACTCACACACACCCACCCTCTTTATTTATGTTTTAAAGGTAATTTTTTAAATAAATAAACAAGAAACAATAAAGAAACTAAATAAGATACAGCTCCTACCCCCTTTCATCATCCTTCAACCTCCCAAGGACACAACTCTAAAATCTAGACTCAGCTTTACATACGGTGTTGAAAATGATGCGGAATGCATCGAAACACGTGTATTTGGACATACTTCCAAGAATTTGAATAGTGTGGTTGTCAATAATGGGTAGAATTGGTGAATGTTACACGTGTTTAAAGTGATCACTTAAACCAGCCTATGACGGTCGTCAGCCCCGTAAATGCCTAGACTTCCATATTCTTCTTCATCTTTGATGAGATGTCAAAGAATAATTGTTTTTTTATAGGCCGTCATAGGCTGGTTTAAGTAAACCAACCTATGACGGTCGTTAGCCCCGTAAATGGCCAGACTTTCATATTCTTCTTCATCTTTGATGAGATGTCAAAAATAATATGAAAAACACTCCTATAATTGGAGATAATCCAGATTTGTGAACAAGTATTTGGGCGCACTCAAAATGTTCCATATTCTTCTTCATCCATAGATGAAGTTATTTTTGACATCTCAATATGTTGAGATGAATTTGTATATAAATTTACCGAGTAAAACTTGAATTGTGAAATTTGTATTCATCTTCTCAGGTGCCATCGACGAGATAATCAACCAGATAAAGGGCGGGCGCTTCCACCTCAAGTCCACGGAGCAGAAGAGCACGCCCAAGAAGCCGCGCGAGGAGTCGGCCGCCCTCAAGGAGATGATGAACATCCTCGGGACCTTCCGGCGCAAGACCAAGGCCAACAAGGAGTCCCGGGACAGCACCGACAAGGGCAAATGACGAAGGAAGTAAACCCGCACACCTCGCGTCAGTCAGAATCTCACTTCTCCTCCGAGTAATGTCTTCACTCAATCATTTTGCAAAGTTACATTTTAAGGTGGAGACTGACTGGAGCATTTCGTCGTACCATTGCTCGCGGCAAGCATCCCAAACTATGGATGGAGCGCTCGGCTCGCTGTACTGACTGCCTGAATGCTCGCACCGTAACATGTTACGTTACGACGAAATGCTCCGGTCAGTCTTCACCCTTAAATATTTTATTTTATTCTTCTTCTTCTGCTTGGTGTAGAACCTTGTGGCCTGTTTTTAAGAGGGATTAGCTTCCTGCGAAGTCGATTCCCAGGTGTCAATCCATCTCTTTAGTGGTCTACCTTGGGGTTGGCCATGCAGTGTAATGTGAGGGAGTCTGGATGGTCCCATTGCCTTCCCCACCTAACAACATTTTTGGTCTCGCATATTTCCCTTATCCTGGTGTTCCTTATTCTATCTCGTAGACTCTTGCCAGATATGCTCCTTAGAGTCTTCATTTCTGACACTATTAAATAATAAAACCCTCATCCGCACCCCAATGGTGCATAGGGCACTGTGTCATATAAACGCAGTGTTATCTTGATCGTTTACGCATGAAGGAAAGGTGATCAGCCCTCCGCTTCAGGTACCAGTGTAGGGTAGTATTGAATAAATATTATAGTGAAAAAATCACTTATATTTATTTTACCCCCCTTGGGAATCGATCCCGGGACCTCCAGAACGGTAGGCGAGTGTGCTGACCATTACACTACGGAGGCGGACAAACAACTGCATAGGGGTTTTTTTTAATTTACTTTGGTGATGAATCCCAAGGGTTCACCTTTTAGGACATGCGATTTGATGAAATTAATGAAGTGTTTTTTTTTATTTATGAATTCAATATTAATAAAGGAATAAATCAATTTGGAAATTAGCTAATTTGAGTGCAGTAATTTGCAGTATAAAATGTATAACTACTCCTTTATGCAGTTTCTTCTAGTTGAGCGTTAACCGTCAAGTGCTCACCAACAATTGGAAACAAGACTATCCGAATACTACTCGGGATGGACCGGGAACTGGTTAAAAATTGTAATGTACCAATAATTCTAAGATTCTCAATTTAATTGTATTCTGCATAAATTTGATTCCTATTTTCAAAGAGTAGTTTTGAAGTAAGATATTTGTAATATAAATATTACCATTTAAATACCTTTGAATCTACGCCTGGCAAAAATTGAAACGAACGATACTAATAAATGAATCAATTAATGTCCAAATGATTATTTTAGATAACAACATTATTATTGCTAAGGACATAAAAAAACATACCATATATCGCTCACTCCTTTCAAGAACGTCATAAATCAAAAATCGTCAATTTTCAGTTCTGCATGTTTTCGGAATGCCCAGAAAATGTACTATATCCCAGCAAAGGAGGCATATTTTTATCTTAATATTTACCCGCTACAGGGCAGAAAGTGTTGTTTTTGCATTTTGAAGAAAAGGTATTGTTTAATTATTTTTTTAAATATACTAAATATTTTTCAAATGGAGAAAAAACCTTCAGGTTTTACCTAAAAAGATCTGCTGCGCAGTAAAAAGTTCAATAAGTGGCTTGATACTTATTTTTAAAACATTGTATTATATTCTTAAACTTTAAAAACGTTCTCCTGAAAAATCAAGTATTTTGATTTATGACGTTCTTGAAAGGAGTGAGCGATATGTATAATATATTTCTACCAGTGATAATATTATACTTGTTAGATATTATCTTTAGAGTTTTTTTGTAATATCTATATTCTACTTAATAAGTGATTGACGTTTAGATAATCTTGGAATATTATAGAAAATACTACAAAATTCAATTAACAAGAAATGAAAGTATTCGCATAAGCGTAGTCATTTGTTTTAATTATCTTTATATATATTAATATACCACAGACCACAGCCTACCACAACATGATTCCTGTTTTCAAATACAAGTGCCTTAGGCATTCATAAAAGTAGCACAGAAATAAAAATTACAAACTAAAAATGCATTTATTGATCAGAATTCTACTTTATCCCAAAAATAACACCCTATTTTCTACAAACTTCACACTGTATATTTCAGGCCTTTTCTCATTAGTCTTTAAAGTATGTATACAACAAATAAAAGTATTTAAAAATATTCTTAAAATTTGATCATTTTTTCTTATTTTTATAATAGCTTTTGTAATGTTGAGTGCAAGTTATGCATTGTGTTATCGGGAATTAGAAATATTTACATGAAATAATATTAGTTTTAATAAATCAAAGTTCGGAGGTTAAATAATAAAAAAATATGTACTTTTCTCGGCTTATCTAGTCTTGTGATATTTTGCAAATAAGTTTTTTTTTTCATTTTCGCTTTATATAAAAGTTACATTTATTTAGCCTTTTATGCATTTGTTTTTATTGAATTTGGAAAGATAATTGTGAAATCGATCAAAGTATTTCCAATAGACTTTATTAAAATTATACAGAATGGAAACATCAGATGAATTATTTGGTTTTCTCTCTCAAAATGAGATATTCAAAGCATGGATATTTTTATAATCAAATTAGATCAATCCTACTTACAAGTTGTGTCCTCAAACTTTATGTATTTTTTTTAAACACTAGTAATAACTACATACATAATAAAGACCATTTCTAAATTTTTATAAAGTTTAAAAAGTAAGTTAATTAATATTATAAGCATATTCCTAATTACTTTATGTTAGTAATTTTTAATAAAAAATTGTTATATCATTCCCATTCAGGCAAGTCATACGAAAATGAATGCTGTAGCGAAAATTCTCTGCATATAACACCGAACAAATGGATTTTCTAAATCCAGTTTTTATGATATCTTCTTCATCTTATTATAGGCCTTGCGGCCTGTTTTTAAGAGGGATTAGCCTCCTGCGACGTCGATTCCCAGCTATCGGCCCATCTCTTTGGTGGTCTGCCCGGGAGTCGTGTACCATGGGGTTGGCCGTACAGTGCTATGTGGGGGAGTCTGGATGGTTCCATTGTCTTCTTCGTTGCCTTCCCCACCTAACGACATCTTCGATCTCGCATATTTCCCTGATCTTGGCATTTCTGATTCTATCTCGAAGACTCTTGCCTGTTATGCTTCTCAGAGTCTTCATTTCTGACACTGTAAGCGCGTTTTTTGTGGCAGCGGTGTCTGCTCTACTTTGGATTCCATACGTCATGATGGGTCGGACACAAGTTTTGTATATCTTGATCTTGCTGCCGATCTTCATCTCAGGGTTTTTATGATATATGCAAATAATAATAAAACCCTTCTCCGCACCCAATGGTGCATAGGGCACTGCATCATATAAACGCAGTGTTATCTCGATCGTTTACACATGAAGGAAAGGTGATGAGCCCTCCGCTTCAGGTACCAGTCCAGGGTAATATTGAATAAATATTACAGTGAAAAAAAATCACTTGTATTCATTTTACCCCCCTTGGGAATCGAACCCGGGACCTCCAGAACGGTAGCCTAGCGTGCTGACCATTACACTACGGAGGCGGACAATATATGCAATATATGGATATATGCAAAAATATACAAAAATAGTGATTGACTTATAATTGACCTTTCTCTGCCAAACATAATTGATTATTATTGGCAGAGAAAGGTCAATATCATATTCATTAGTCAGAAAGTGACTTTTAGCTAAATTGGGATGATATCATTGACTTTGAAGCAATACTTGTTACTAATATGTTATTGATAAATTTATCCAAAAAAATATGTTGATTTCATTTTTAAAAGTGTCCAGATATTGTGTATAAAATTATTAAGTTTATTTTTTGTTTAATGTACCTATTTTCAGCTTTGCCAAAAGGTCGATGTTTTGAAATTTGTTTTAAATGAGCGACTTAATACATATTGTCTATAATATTAATTTTAAGAAATTTTACCACTATGTGCCATGTTATTGATCATAGTTAATTTGCGGTCAGTTGTTTTAATTACTCTTTTTTATATTTTTTTACTTCAAATAGTGAAATTACATAAATATTATGTATATAGAAATAAATACCATTTATTTTAAGAAACTTCTTACCATACCTTATGCATAGTTAAATTAAGTATTTTTTATAATAAATGTTATATGAATACATGAAAAATGTTCTTTTAATTATTGTATATTCTTATTTTATTTCCCAAAATACAAACCACTGGGGGACGTAGTGGCGTGCACAGAGAATAGGCAAGCTAGGTACTGCTTACTAGGGTAGGCAGTAGAGGTAGGTAGTAAGGCAAGCTACTGCTTACTAGGGTGGCAGTAGAGGTAGGCAGTAAGGCAAGCTAGGTACTGCTTACTAGGGTGGGCAGTAGAGGTAGGTAGTAAGGCAAGCTACTGCTTACTAGGGTGGCAGTAGAGGTAGGCAGTAAGGCAAGTTAGGTACTGCTTACTAGGGTGGGCAGTAGAGGTAGGTAGTAAGGCAAGCTACTGCTTACTAGGGTGGCAGTACAGGTAGGTAGTAAGGCAAGCTACTGCTTACTAGGGTGGCAGTACAGGTAGGTAGTAAGGCAAGCTACTGCTTACTTGGGTGGCAGTAGAGGTAGGCAGTAAGGCAAGCTAGGTACTGCTTACTAGTGTAGGCAGTAGAGGTAGGTAGTAAGGCAAGCTACTGCTTACTAGGGTGGCAGTAGAGGTAGGCAGTAAGGCAAGCTAGGTACTGCTTACTAGGGTGGGCAGTAGAGTAGGTAGTAAGGTAAGCTAGGTACTACTGATTAGGGTAGGCAGTAGAGGTAGGTAGTAAGGCAAGCTACTGCTTACTAGGGTAGGCAGTAGAGGTAGGTAGTAAGGCAAGCTACTGCTTACTAGGGTAGGCAGTAGAGGTAGGTAGTAAGGCAAGCTAGGTACTGCTTACTAGGGTAGGCAGCAGAGGAAGGTAGTAAGGCAAGCTAGGTACTACTTACTAGGGTAGGGTAGGTACTGGTTGCGGTTTTATACGTGACGTGGGTAAGTTAGGATAGGCACTGCTTTTCTGCCTATATGGAAAGCATGCCCCTGGGAAAATGTATATTAAGATGTTGCAAGAGACAATGCATCTTTTTATACTAAGGGAATATGGAATATGGTTGGTTGGAAGATATTGCTTCATTGCAATAAGCTCACTATTGTACTGTATACAGTACTATAGTATATATCGGTAGTGTAAAGGCAAAGGGGTATATGTATCTGTCAAATTTTTAATTTTCTAAGTTTGTTTCACAAAATGTCCAAAATAGTGTATTTTATAATCTGGAAACCTTATATAGCTGTAGTTGCAATACTTATTTAGTTTTATTAAGATATGTGCATATAAAAATACATAAAACAAATGAGTTATTTAATATCACAAGTTTGTTTTTGCTCTCCTGTAAAATTTGGTCTGAGACAGATATATCCCTTTGCCTTTACACTGCCGATATGTATTCTAGTTTTATAAATGTATTTTTCCGACAAAATTAAATGAAAGACATTTTCTGTACAAAAATATTTATTAGATTAGGAGACGAAATTTTTGATTGCTTCCAGGATGGCATCCAACTTCTTCCCTTCCAGGATCAGGACCTTCCGGCACGGGACCAGCTCCTTGTCCTCCTCGAGCCAGTTGCCCGTGAGCCCCGAATCCTTCTCGGTGTTGACGGTGAACTCGAAGCTGTCGATGGCTAATTCCGCTATGACCTCTTCTTCAGCATTTGAATACATTGCGAGTGGCTCCTTATTTTTGTTCTTTTTAGCTGTAAGAAAAGATGAAAACAACTTTGCATTTATGTATTTTAAAGGTGGAGACTGACCGGAACATTTCGTCATAACGTAACACGTTACGATGCGAGCATTCAGGCAGTCAGTACAGCGAGCCAAGCGCTCCATCCATAGTTTCAGATGCTCGCCGCGAGCAATGTTACGACGTTATGTTACAACAAAATACTCCGGTCAGTCTCCACCTTCATTATAAAGACAGGAACACAAAATATGCCCTGAGAGAAAGCCATTTTGAAAAAAATTATAAATAAAAATAGTAGAATTTGTATTTTAGACATTAATCCTGAATTGAATTTTTTTAAATTGAACCAAAGCTTTTTCTTCTTCTTCTTCTTCTTATTGTAGGCCTTACGGCCTGTTTTTAAGAGGGATTAGCCTCCTGCGACGTCGATTCCCAGCTATCGGCCCATCTCTTTGGTGGTCTGCCCGGGAGTCATCTACCATTCTCCTCACATGCGCATACCATTGTCTTCTTCGTTGCCTTCCCCACCTAACGACATCTTCGATCTCGCATATTTCCCTGATCTTGGCATTTCTCAATCTATCTCGAAGACTCTTGCCTGTTATGCTTCTCAGAGTCTTCATTTCTGACACTCTAAGCGTGTTTTTTGTGGCAGCGGTGTCTGCTCTACTTTCGATTCCATACGTCATGATGGGTCGGACACAAGTTTTGTATATCTTGATCTTATCCAAAGCTTTTTAAATATTTTAAATATAACTAACTAACTAACTAACCATCACGCCGCTTCTCCGCAGGGGTAGGCAGAGAGAATAGAGCGCCACACCACTCTGTCCTTGCAAACATTCTTCGCCTCTTCCACGTTCATGCCTCATACATACCCGCCGATTGTTACGACTCCTAACCTGACCGCTTTTAAGTATTTGGCATACCTATTTTAAATATTGTCAAAATATTTGTGGTTTAAATATTCATTTAACGCTTTCTTTGCGGGAATCCAGATTTCTGAACAAGTGTTTTCTTCCTTCTAACCCTTATCCGCACTCAATGGTGCATGAGGCACTGCATCGTATTAACACAGTGTAATTTTGATTGTTAACACACAAAGGAAATGTGATCAGCCCTTTGCTTCAGGTACCAGTCCAGGATAATATTAAATAAATATAAGACTGAAAAAATCACTTGACCCCTGACTTGTTGTGTATATCTCTAACCCTTACCCGCACCCAATGGATCATAGGGCAATGCATCGTATTGAAGCAATGTTATCTTGATCATTAATTAAATGAATGCAAGGTGATCACTTCTGCGCTTCGGGGACCAGTCCAGAGTAATATTAAATAAATATTAGAGTGTAAATTCACTAATATTTATTTCAGCACCCCCAGGGAATCAAACCCAGGACCTCCAGCACGGTAGCTAAACATGCTTACCATTAATTACATCACGGAGGCGGAAAAAGTATTTGGACACATTCAAAATGTTATAAAAAATTATATGTAAAAATATACTAACAGGTTTTAGACGGGTCGGCTTTGTACATTTTGCAGATCATCACAAAGTAGTCGAAGTCGAAGTGTTCCGTCTTGGTCTGCGCTTTATCCACCTCAGCCTTCAGCGACATGAAGAGCGGAAGGCTGATCTGCGGCGGGATGTTGACGAGGCGTTCGCTGAGCAGCAGGGCGGAGCGCCCCGCCAGCACGCGCGCCACGTGCGCACGCGTGCCCGGAGACGCGTGCGCCTCAGCCAGCTCCGACAGCAGGCTGCGCACTTGCTGGATCGACTCGCGTTCCTAAACAACCACGCTACATTCAAGACTTCGGTCAACCAAATGTCGCTCATTCGGTGCAACTATGACTTAACCAGATCCACGCGGCTCGCATAACCGTATGTGTTTCCATAAAACATGCCCCATACGCGGCTGACATAACCGTATGTGTTTTTACTTTGCTCCAAGTTTCGAACCTCAGTTTAACTTGGAGGGATTTTTTCATGGTGTGGAACTTTAGATAAAATAATACGTCAATCCTAAGCCTTATGACATCTGTTGAAATATCTGACTAATAATTTGTAACATCACAAGGATAAATAAAAGAACAGATCCCTGATTTTTCTTGCAGGTCGGTAATTAGTCCGTGCCATAATCATGCGCTATATCTGTCTCACTCTCAACGCTAAGCATCGCCAGTGGGTAAGAGTGACACACGATGCGTACTTTGATTTATTTATGTTACGATCTTATTTGTTTATATTATGACATATTTCAAGAATTATGTGACACAAGTGTATTATAGAGTACCAAAAAGGCACAATGAATCCCATTGAACGTTTTTGTTTAGGAAAATAAATCGTTTCTTAACTAAATGCATGATGAAAGTAATCATTTAAAAACCGGGGCACGGGCTGTCTCTCAGGAACAAAGTTAACGCGGTTAAAAGATTAATTACACTTTAAAAAAAAAAAACAAGTTAACATTCCCATCCCGGTGATATGTATTAACTACAACTCGACTTTTGAAATGAGAGTATCAATATAAAATATAGTAGATACGGGCTCAGAATTTTTGTATTCCTCCGTAAAATAATTATGTAGTACATGAAAGTATTACAATATAAAGTTGTTCATTCGCAGAGACGGAAATAAATATTTTGTGAAAAAATCGGGAATAAAATCACCACTACACAAACGTTTCTGTGTGTGTGCGTGTGGCGTGCTTTATAAGTATACGCGCATGTCGTAACGTGTTTGCTCCGCCAGTAGTGAGCAGGTCATGTCACTGCGCTAGCTATTGTGGATATTTGTGATGTATTTTTTTTACTATTTTTCAGATAATTACCAGAGCTAACATTACAAAATTGTTATATTTCAACTTCAACTATGGTCAATAAAAAGAATATTTAGGAATATTCACATTTTTTCCGTTTTTAAACCACATTTTCGTATGGTGTACAACATACATATCACCGGTGCACGCGGAAGTTTTTAGCACCGTAAGGGAAGGGTTAATTATGTCAAAATGTGCAAAAAGACTATTTACATGGGGAGAAACATGGACAGAATTGATTTTGAGGCAAAATCCTGCGAGATGGCGCGAGTGTCATTGTAGAATTGAGTAAAATGGCACCATTTCTGTTTCCTGTAATATTTCTAAAAGTGTAATTAAGGCACTGTTGCACCAAATGAGCTTTATAGTTTTAATATTTTTTATTAATTGATTTGGCAGGCACTTTGTCGTAATATCTATCCATTTTTAATTTAAGTTTAACAAGGTAAATGCCACTATTTATAAAAATATATTGTGACATGTGTTTTGATGCATTTCGCTTCATTTTCATACAGTGTTTGAAAATGTTACGGAATGCATAGAAACACATAACACAATCGATTTTAAGAAATAATAGTATTTACAGAGTTAAACTTAATTAAAAATATTGACAATGCTTCATTTCACCTAATTATTTTTTAAAAAAAAAACCATGACTTATGTGCCTGCATATTAAACAAAGTTAAAGCGCAATGCATTTACCAATCTGTTGTTTAGCGAGATAACTGTTGTGATTCCAAATACATCATTAGCGTCATTATATTCTTCATCTACGTCATCTTCCGCCATATCTAATTCACTTTGTTTTATAACACTGCCAACATTGTGTTGCCCTGAAACCAAAATCACACAAAATTGTAATAATTACTAAACATGGAAACAAAACCAGCAACATATTATCTGAACACCTTTCAGACAGGTATTTTTTACACCTGTGGATCGCTGGAGACGGGATTTGATAATTTTGTAACCATAGTAAGACCTTAACAAAGAGATTGGTATATAATATCCATATAAAAACATTGGATAATTCCTTCTTTTCTGCCTTTAAAATGAGGCCGGCGCAGAAGGTACAAATACCCTTCCTGTCCTTAGGCATCAATCGACCCAACTGGTAGAAACACCTTTCCCATCCTTAGGGCGTTATTGCACTACACGGAATTACACGGAATTTTACCGTCCGGCACGTCAGTTAGCGTTTTAAAAAGATGATTGGCTTGGATTGGCTTGTGCTTTTGCTTTTGTGGCTTGGCATCTTTCTTCGGATCGGAGCTCTTGATCAGTGCGTGGACACGTTGCGCGTAAATCCGATCACGCTAAACTGTCGTAGTCGCTTTTATTTTTCAAAACCGGACTGCCGGACGGTCAAATTACGGGTAGTGCACAAGCACCGTTAGATTTAGATAAAAATCCCTATGGTGATCTTCATCAAGCGATAATTTATTACAAACCGAAACAAAATATTTATGGTTTATTCCCATCCAAATTGTAGCTAAATTTATAAATATCCATGTTTTCACGATGAATTTAAGGTTTCATGATGAATTTAAGGTTCGTGTGCTGGGCAGAGTAATATGGGTACCGTTTGCCAGGATAAATGCGTATAGCGTCATATCCTCTAGGCCTGCCCGTATAGAAAATTAGTGATAGTAGAGTAAAATAGAGGTTTACAACTAACCTATGATAATCTCGGAAAGTTCTGACAGGTTGACATGTGCTTTTAAAAACAACTGCTGCAGAAGCGCCTTGATGCCGTGAAAGTCCGAATCCTGCGGGTTTCTGCCTTCAAAATCAACTTGGATTTCCTAAAACATGACCCGTTGTCAAAATCACATATGTTATCGTGTATTATTCGTAAAAGAAATACATGTGAGGTTATGACAGTAATTACGTTAAATATGTACCTCGTTTCCCGTGTAAATATCGGGATTACTTTCACTGTCAGATTCTGAACCACCACTACTCGCATCGTCCCGTTTCATAGGACTGTCTCCAAAAGCCCGCTTTTTTAAAGGATTCGACATTTTTATTATTGATATTGTTATCCCCGGCACCAAAAACACGCACTTCAGGTAAATGTCTTTTTGACAGGAGTACTAGAATAGGTGTTGTCACTTTATTAAAATTTTATAATGAATTCGGAATTCCGAAGGAGAAAAACGCTGACAGAAAACGCGCGTTTGCATCAACATTATACACGCAAATAATGTGACGCATAAAACGGTGGTTATATATTTTAGCCCCTTCTGTAAACAGTTGATAAAGCAACCTAGAAATAATGAATTGCTGTTTCTTGACCACTGCAAAACTAATTATGGTTATTACGCAACTATGTCCCATACTGCAACTCGATACAAGATCTGACCTTCAGTCTGAATCCAATCATTGTTTGGATAGTCTAAATCTTGTCCCGACACTGTTGTAACTTTTTATTTTAAAAAAGATAAATATTTGTGTTATTATTTTCAAAAATACTTCAATTTCATACTATTTCTGTCGGCCTAAGCGGCTCATTATTAGAAATAGGTATCAAATTGTGGTAGAGTGGATTCCACCACGGGACCACAATTGATTGTTAATTTTTGAGGAACATATACTCATATAGCGTGTTATAGTCAGATTGTAGACCTGGAAAAGGAATAATAATATGTGGGATATAAAATGAAATAAAAAGCAGTTGACTTTCAACCACATTTATTTATTTTTAAATCGGTAAAAAATATAAAGGGGATGACATTAGTATCTAACAATATGTTAGTAGGGTAAGAAACTATCAATAAGTATATTACAGACAATCATTAAAAGGCAATCTTTCTCTTCACATGGGCACAAATCTACTTAATAAGTCAAACAAATCATCTCATTACCAAAGTTTTCCCAAAATAATTTTTAAAAATAACAACACTCTTTTAACTTCAAAATGGAAAATGTCCACATTTGTTTTGTTTATTCTTAAAATTAAAAATTAAAGAAAATAATTAAAAAAAATTATTTATACTGTTATTTATCATAATACTTTAAGATTTCTATACAGTGGAACCTGTCATAACGATAATACTTACAAGATTTCTATACAGTATTTCTTATAATGAGTAATTTGCATAATTAATACATTTCGCATAGCGAGTTACAAGTCCCTTTTTCACGACATTCACTAGTGAGCCGGGACTTCCGCGCCAGTCAAAACAAAAAATGTTTCCCTTAAGGGGTAAGATTCTGTAATGTATTATACTCGTTATGAGAGGTTCCACTGTATTTCTTAACTAAAATATAACAAACTTTTTCCAGTAATTCATCAAATTAAGTATTACTGAATTACAATTTGTAATAAGAGATTTCTTATATTTACAAAATTGTAGAATCTATTATTATCTAATATTAAAATCATAAAATATGAGTATAAGTTGTCTTGATAAAAAAAAATAGTTATTTGAGGTCCATATAAAATCCTAGTGGACTTGGTTGAGTTTGTTATTGATTGACAGATAGTAGGTCCCATGATTTAAATTGATGAAAAAATGTGTAAAATTCATTGTAAATTTTAGCATATTTTGGTAATGAGATGTAATATTAAAAAAAAACATATAAAACTGAAAAACAATTAATAATTAAAATTATACATAGAATTAATGAAATACCCCTTGCAAAATAGACAAACATTTCATTTGAAGAACCTTTCAACATTTATACATAAATTTGATGAAAATGTCTTTTTTTTAAATATTTTTCTTTGGTTATTGGAGTACATTAATATTTAATGTGCACAATCTATCATTTATATAAAAATAATTTACGAGGCATTTTCTTTTTTTTACATTTCAATTTGAGGAGAAAATCACGAGTATTAAAATTAATTAGGTAAGTACGTAAAGATAAACTTGTTTGTAAATTATAAAATTAGTTCAAGGTGCTGCTAGATAAAGTATGTGTCTAAAATTAAGAGTAGGTACAGGTAGGGAATTGGGAGTGATTGGGGTTTTTAATATTAAAAAAAAAAATTGTAACAATAAGAAAAACTGTAGAAATCCGTAATTTATATATTTTTTTTTCATTTTAGACACTTCTACCAATGGTATAAAAATACAATAATGTGGTCTTTATACTGAGAAATTGTATCACCAAAAATTATGAAAGTGTCGACGAAATCATGTCATCTCATGAAAATGCGAAGAAATCGCAGTGTTTGAATGATGTTATCTCAAAAATTACAAAAATATACCTATTATAATATATTATTGGTGGTAGGTAGATTTGTACTCAGGATATATAAAATGCATTAAACCCTTTCCATCCTTTAATTTGGAAATGCATTGGAATGAATTAGTTGTGAAATTGGTTATTTATATTGCAGAACTAGACTTGATACAGGAGTTGGCGTAAGAAATACAATGTCCACTCATATTCCAGTTGATGATCTCTCTTAACAAAAGGACCCGTGCCTTTTTCTTTAAATTTTAACATAGAATAATACGGATAACTACTGCCTTTCATGTAACACAATGTATAACACTTACTGCGTAACAACTATAACAATATTAAAATTGTAACAAGCAACATTGTAAAACGTAAACTGTTGTATAAATGTCACCTCTTTAAATGCGCACTAATTTGTAATAAAGAAAATATAAGAATAACAGATTTGAAATACAGCAGGCCCTTCGATTCATTTAATTGATTTATTTGGATTTTTAAAAAAAATACAAGACATAATTTGCGCGACATTTTATATTCAATCTGACCATTTAAAAATTTGGCAGTGTATATAGTATTTTTAAATTACATTTTTTATCAATAACGTCTTTGGTCGAATTTACTTGTCATTTATAAAGATATTTCTTTGAACTGAGGATCTACTGTATAAAATAAGTGAAAACTTGCTGTAAAAAGTTTTCCCCTTTGGAATACAAGGACAAATAAACATTTATTTCAATTTGATACACACAATAAAATTTTAAAAAAAGAAAATAAAAATAATAAACAAAAATTGTCAATCCAATTAGTTTATCAATAGAACAAAGCAAATTATATATATTTTGTGTTTTTCGGTTTTGAACTCTTAAATTAGTAAAATCAATCAAAATTATGGCTTATCAGATAATTAGTATTGCTTTCTCAATTTTTAAATAGTAATTTTATATGAAAAAAATGTCATACTGTAAAATGTTTCGTAAACGACAAATAACAAAATTAATTTTTCTGTTGCCCAATTATAAAACTAATTTGCTTTTTTTTAAATAAAAAATTACTCAATGAGCCAACCATTAAAATAAATAAGAAAATTGAAATGATTAATTGTGGATTGCACATAAATAAATAGTAAAAATAATACACTGTAAATGTGAGAATTCTTTTTGAAGAACGTATTAAAAAAATATATAGATAAATAATTTTAAATAATATAAATGAATTTGTAGAATTTTATGATATTATTTAATAAAATAAATGTAAACAATTGTAAAACATTAATCTTTGATAATAATTTTGAATCGTGTAATCTAAAATATAAAAAATAATGTATTTTTTTAAATTAAAAAAAAAATAGATAATTTGAAAAATAGGCATAAATTTAATTAAATTTTTGATATTGAGATTGAAATATTTCAAAATATGGCTGAATTATTTTAGTATTCTACACTAAAACAAATATATTTTTTTTGTGTTTAAAAGCATAGACAGTGAAAAAGATTTGAAAATGATTTACGAAGGATAATATTGGTAAAGTGTAATTTATTATTTTTATTTTGTATTATTATGTATATAGTAAATATAATATGTATTATTGAATTGGAGATACTTAATGACTAACAATAAAACTTGCTTTCGTTTAAAACCCGCTATAACCCGTAAACAAAATATTTTTGTCAGTGAAAAAATTCTAAATGACAAAAAACTCAATCAATAAGGATTATCATATGAAAAAAAATTCATCAATGATAATCTTGGTGTTCTTTATTTCTTGACTTATTTTGACATTGATATTACTGACTGTGTCAAATGGACAGTTAAATGGTTTTTCTTATTCAAATACCTGGGATTTTTTTGGGATAGTGTCAAATTTGTGACCTTTTTAGAAACATAATAATAAAATAAAACCCTTATCCGCACCCCAATGGTGCATAGGGCACTGCTTCATATAAACGCAGTGTTATCTTGATCGTTTACACATGAAGGAAAGGTGATCAGCCCTCCGCTTCAGGTACCAGTCCAGGGTAATATTGAATAAATATTACAGTGAAAAAAAAAACACTTATATTTATTCGACCCCCCCCTGTGAATCGAACCCGGGACCTCCAGAACGGTAGCCGAGCGTGCTGACCATTACACTACGGAGGCGGACATTAGAAACATGACATTTTAGAAACATAACCCTGGAAATACTCCTGGAGAGATTATGATGTATGGAATATATATATATATATATATAGCGGGTTTTAAACAAGAGCGTAATAACGCTGAATAATGAATACATTTTACAAATTCGAGGGAATACTATTTATAGTTCAGTTAGTGCTGCAAATACGGATTATAATATATTTATTGTCTGTGAGGTTGATTTGATAATAAACAAACTAGTGTTTCAGTTAGAGAATATAAAAAATATGGTAGTCGATATTTAGTGTATGTAACATCCTAATCATCACTCAATATCCTGTTAGTTTATATAATTCTGTAATCTATGATCTCTTTATCTTATATCTTTATGTATATACATTCTAGTTCAGTGGTTCTTAACCGTGTTGGAGGTACCGAACCCTGCCAGTTTCTTATGCGCGTTCACCGAACCCTTAGTTGGAAGATAAAATATGATTTTTTTCAAATTCAAGACATAGGTATATATTTATACATAGGTGCACAAAATGAAGAAAACCATTAAAAACAAAGAACAAAACCATTATATGTACCATGATTTTCACATAAAAACAAAAATAAAATAATGAATATTTACTGCGAATCAGTGTGACTTCCGCTGTTGCCTTTCGGAGACCAGTTCAGAAATGCGCGGCTTAACCTTGGCAAGTGCCACTCTCATGTCATTTTCGCAACAAAGTCTGTTCTTTTTCTTCATTTTGATATCCAGCATCTTTGAAAAGGATTGCTCGGAAAGATATGTCGTAACAAACGGTATGAAAATCTCCAGAGCTTTCTTAGCAATAACAGGGTACATTACCATTTGTTTACACCAAAGCGTTGAGACCTCCACCGAACCCGGGAGACTGACTCACCGAACCCCTGGGGTTCCATCGAAACCAGGTTAAGAACCACTGTTCTAGTAAAATCATTCCCTACAAATTTGAGTGGGTTTCATATAAAATACTGCAAAGATTAACTACAAGCCAACAGTCACGGCTTTGCTGGAAGATCAACCATTTAAAATACAAATTGATACTATTTGCGTTATTTGGATGTAACCTCAACTAGATTAGTGTATTTCTTACTCAAATTCTATTTAAATATCGCTGAAATAATAAACATTAAGATAGAATACTATTTAGTAGTCATGAGAGCTCGTTTTGATTTGGTTAGATTTGACAGTATGCTCGCAACATATAGGGTTATTTAACACGTTGACTGCCACGGCGATTTTCAGAATTCCGGTCTAAAAAGCCAATTCATTAAAAATATTCTTTTACTTCTTAATTTTGAATAATTTTTCTGTTTATTTATTAATACATTTCTTTTAATGTAAGCCAGCATTGATTTTTTATTCTCCTCCCATGCGCCATCTATCCATATTAGCACTGATATACTAGGAATTTTATAGTAGCTGCAGGAATATGACAAGTAAACACAGTGCGAGATATCTCCTAGTCGACGTCTTAACAAAGAACGTAATCTACAAGTTATCTCGTAGTTGGGATTCAACATGTTAATGTATAATTTACCCCATTTGCTTTACGTAAATTAACAGAAGGTTCACAGATATTTCTAGTATTAATTATTAGATATTTCTATATCAACTGCAGATTGATTTTAAATGACATATAGCAATAGTGAATTTTTTAAACAACAATTTTAACTTTTTTATTTTTTTTACAAAAATGTTAATAAAATTAGTATATAACCACTCACCGAGATTTTTACGTCTACCGGTTTCGAGACGTACCCGTCTCTTCGTCAGGACAATCACTAACACAGCATGCAAACAATACTGCCTTTCCACCACCATAGCACCATTTACACACTTAAAACTACACAAAATGTCATGCGATTTTTGGTCGACCCAAAGACCAACATGCACTATAGTTTTCAATACAGACATGCGTTACGAGCCGAGGTTAAACGTGCACCTCGCCTCGTAACGCATGTCTGTATTGAAAACTATAGTGCATGTTGGCCTTCGGGTCGACCAAAAATCGCATGTGTTAGACATTTTGTGTAGTTTTGAGTGTGTAAATGGTGCTATGGTGGTGAAGGGTAGTATTGTTTGCATGCTGTGTTAGTGATTGTCCTGACGAAGAGACGGGTACGTCTCGAAACCGGTAGACGTAAAAATCTCGGTGAGTGGTTATATACTAATTTTATTAACATTTTTGTAAAAAAATAAATAAGTAAAAATGACTAACCACAAAGTAAATGCTTTAAATATGAATAATATTGAGAATATAACAATTTTAATTATAATTTTATGTGAGACTTAAAGAATGGCAGCCATAACTAGTTAGTTTACAGATTTGAGTATTAAAGAAAACTGCAAATGACGAGGAATGTCTCTTTCCTTCAAGTAGTAAAGCAAAAATATTTGTTAAAAAGATTCTGCAGTGGGTGTCGACTATAATCCACACTTGTGCCAACTGCAGATGACCACATTTCAGGAAAAAGGTGAATTATTTTTTAAGACACCCGCGAGATGTTTTTTAATATGACTATCAAAACATGTTCAATTATTTATCATAATATAACTAACATCTGTACATTGGAACCGAGAAAGACTACAGCAAAGTATGAAGTCGGCCAGTCATAGCCAAACTCATGATTTGACGACTATAAAAATATGTTATATGGAAGGCAAAAATTATGTTCATTAAAATTATTTCCAAATGAAAAACAAAGCAAGATAAAATTTAGATTGAACATTTGTGCATACAATTCATCATGGCTGTGCCGTTAGCTTGTTTTTAAACATAAACACTGAATTCTATTTTTTACACAATTTCAAAATAGCATGATGTAAAAAAAAGAAAAACATATAACTTTTATTTAATAATGCGAATCAATAATTTGGAATTTCCGTATGTACTTACTACTCAGTACTATGTGCACGCAGAAAGGTATGCAGAATAGGACTACGCGAATCATTTTTATTACCTTTGATTTTTTTAAAGTATTTTTTTAAATAAAATTAAGATACAATAATAAATAATGAATTTCACTAACAATATTAATATCCTGAATCAATTTTTATACAAGGAAATCAATCCACCATATTTTTAATTATTTTAGCATACTTTTTTTTACTGCGTGGAAAGTATCTACCGTGTAAATGGAGAATGTCCGCCTCCGCGGTGTAATGGTCAGCGTGTTTAGCTACAGTGCTGGAGGTCCCGGGTTCAATTCCCAGGGGGGGTGAAAATAAATATTAGTGACTTTACACTGTGATATTTATTTAATATTACCCTGGACTGGTTCCTGAAGCGCAAGAGTGATCACCTTGCCTTCGTGTAAGTCAAGATAACACTGCGTCGATTCTATGCACCATAGGGTTATAAGTAAGCAAGTAAGTAAGTAAATGGAAAATTCGGCGTATGCAGTTATGACCTTCCGGCTCCGACGTACAGAAATATTTCATGGGATTTTATTATACATAGTATTGTTCTTAACATATTGCCAATATATTTTTAATTTTACTACATAATAGGTATATATTCTCGAGTTACATAATTATCTCTTGGAAGCTTACGTTACAGAGGCAGTGACGAGAAACATTATCCACTGAATTCATAAGACACAAGTAAGGAATTACTATTTATTATTTATTCAGATTTTAACTACTTTAATAAGGTAAAGGATTTAATTATAACTTCAATTGTTGCATTTCGGAACTAAAAAATAAAAAAATTAAAATTTGAAGATCTTTCTAATAATGCAAACTATGGATCTAATACCTGCATTTTTATGAAAAAATAATTATTAACATTGACATATTAAAACGATTATTTTGATGCTTTCATGAGACAGCGACTATGAGATGTTTAAAAAAATGTAGATTATTAAAAATTTATTTTTGAGATACAAATATCGCAGTCGTACAGGAGAAAGTGACCAACTGACAAAACGTAAAATGTTCAGGAGGGCCATTTAAGTCACTTTTGCTTGGCAAGAAAATAAACATCAATGCAGTTAGTCATTTTTACCAAGTCAATATATTATACTTCCAAGTTTAAAATCCTTTGGGATTTTTTCAGGGCAATATAAAGCTAGTAAGATATCAAATAGTCAATAATCACGTTTTTGTAAACAAATGCACTTGGTCACTTTCTCCTGTATGACTACGATATGTTTAAGATGGCTAACTTTTGTTTACACTGGCTACAACTGCAAAAATAAATTCAAGAATGATTAATTTTTACTAGCCCGGATAGTACAGCAGACACTCTCTTAACAGGCCTTGACGGGACCGACCCAGGATAATGGTAAACCCGATTAAAGAGAAGGTAATGAGAAACACATAAAAGAACACTTTCCCAAGGAAGAAAAATTCAAAACACTAAGAAAACAGAAGTTTTAATCTCTTTTAAAATCTCACACATTAAAAATTAACCTTTCCGGGGAGTACGAAAATTGATGTCCAACTTTCTCTGGGGAGTGGGTTCTTTTTACATTTTTTTTTTACATTAAATCAATGTATTCTTAAGATAGAAATTATGTTAAAATAATTCCAAAAAAAAACACCTCTTTGAAATATTTTTCAATGACAAAATTATACACAAATATCCGCAGATGTCATTGCTATACAAGTTGCATCATACCAACTGACAGACAGACTTTGACGTTCATTAACGTCGATACTCCTTTGAGGAAAATTCGCACCGATGTTCATTTACGTCCATACTCCCAGAAAGGAAACATTTCACAAACTGTAAAAAATATGTACAGGAAAAAGCCACACATCACTCCCAAAATTCATTCCTAGCGTTCTTAGAAGAGGCCGGTTAAGAGAGCGTCTGCTATATGTTCTAAGAGATACACCAATGCGCGGTGACCATAACACGGTCAACAGGATCTTTAATATTTGATCTAGACTCCCGACAATTCCAAATGTGATTTTGCATAGTTTTAATTTTGTTCAAAAGCGGCTAAAATCATACACGTAAATTCCGAGTGAGCCAACTCTGTATTATATCATGCCGGCAGGTGTGGCCGACATTTAAATGTGAAATAGCTATAAAATATCAGTCTTCAACAACTAAATATCTTTACGATCAAGATGCAAGTTTTTTTTCCGTCCAATTAAACAAGCAGTTTTTTTTCTTCAATTTTTTAACACTTAAATTACTATACATCGTAAGACTAACTAAATTTATCACCGGCTGAGAGTGTTAGAAAACAGTTATACCAAATTTTACAAAAATTATGAATGTTTTGTCAAATATATGTCCCTTATTTTGACTCTCACTTGCACTTATGTTTAGTCAAATCAATCTCTTATTTTGACCCTCATTTGCACTTATGTTTACTCAAACATGTCTCTTATTTTGACCCTCATTTGCACTAATGTTTAGTCAAATATATCTGTTATTTTGACCCTCATTTGCACTTATGTTTAGTCAAATATTTCTCTTATTTTGACCCTCATTTGCACTTATGTTTAGTCAAATATATGTCTCTTATTTTGACCCTCACTTGCACTTA
This sequence comes from Brachycentrus maculatus, assembly GCF_059751285.1. Classification (NCBI taxonomy): domain Eukaryota; kingdom Metazoa; phylum Arthropoda; class Insecta; order Trichoptera; family Brachycentridae; genus Brachycentrus; species Brachycentrus maculatus. The sequence continues at coordinate 802,332 of NW_028281123.1, read as the reverse complement.
CGTTTATTCAAATATATAACTCTTATTTTGACCTTCACTTGCTCTTTTTGATGCACGGGGCACTGCACTGGATTAATGCGCAGATAATGCAGTGTTGACTTCATCATGCGGACATCTAATAAGTTAAAGTTAATAAACATTACCGTGAAAATAACCATTTATAGTAATTTTTCTATCACGATAAATATAAGGTATTATTTTTACAAAGTATTTTACAAGGCATAATTAAATTGGAATGTTTACTTAATGACTACTACATATAGTAATTTTTCAAATAAGAATAAAGCTTTTTTGTTAGTTTGAAGACCCTAATATTTTGATTTTAAACAATAAAAAAAAAATCATTTATTGATTCTTAAAATCTACTGTGACTTGTGTTTTGATGCATTCCGCATCATTTTCAAACACCGTATGAAATAAAAAATATTATTCCCTATAAAGTTATGCTGTTGGTGTATCTAAACGATAATCAAGTGCAATGTCCTATGCATCATTGGGTGCGTATAGGGGTCAGAGAGAATAATTACTTTGATCTTGCCAGTAATCAAAGCTCTCAAGCAAATTAGAAGACGTTTCACATATATATAAATTAACAAAATTGGTAAAAAATCATGTACGTTACATTATTTTTCTTGTAAAATTTGGTAAAATAGCTTCGTCTCATTAACACCCTCAGTCGATGTTATCTATCTATTTAAAAAAATGTCTTTAACAAACCGAACAAAAATCAACGAGAATGATATGTTTCAATCCATTAGAAAAAAAATTACAAAAAATGTGTAAACAGGTTAATAAAAAAATTAATATTATAATAAAAATCTAAGCTCACATTTCATATAAAATTGCGAATCAATAAAAATCAAAATACATGCGTATTTACAATATTTTCTTTACATTGTTTCATATTATAAACATTTTAAATTTCCAAAAGACAAATTGCCATGAAACAGTTTTTTTTTGTAAAAAGATAGAAATAAAGACTTACAATAAGTTATGAATACATAATATTTGTACCAAATTTCTTGATTGTTGCAGTTTACCAAAATATTATATACATTCAACATTTAACCGAGAACAAGTGTAATGCAAGTCGGTACCTGATAGATCCAAAATTATCATAGGTTGTAACTCGGTGATATAAATACGACAAATGGACACTTCCAATTTTGTTTTTATATAACTCATGTAGTGTGATAAGTCACTAACATAAAAATTAATACTTTTGATACAAATATTTTCTATTGAAAATTAGAGGGCACGCGTGTAAATTTTCTTTAAAAAAAAATCTGACGATCTAATGATTTCTACATGCTGAATTTTATTTTGGAAAAATATAAGAAAAATGGAGGCAAATATAGAATTATCCACAGAAAATTAGTTGCCAAATACAGTTAAAATATTAAGCCACATTCCAAAATAATAAGTCTGGTCGATAACAGTCTATAAGTGACTAAAAAAAAAATTAAAATGTATGAATATTTACAAATTGTGTTTAAAAAAATAATAACAGCCTATATAAGCCTTAGGGCGTATGTCCACTACACGGAATTATACGGAATTTTACCGTCCGGCACGTCAGTTAGCGTTTTAAAACGATGATTGGCTTGTGCTTTTGTCCATTTTTCTTCGGATCGGTGCGTAAATTCAATCACACTAAACTGTCAGTCGCTTTCATTTTTCAAAACCGGACTGCCGGACGGTGAAATTCCGGGCAGTGGACAAGCGCCCTTAGAGTGTTCTCTCATCCTCTATTTCTTGTTCCCCATTCCATTAGTGGATAATTCTAATTTTGCAATTTTTTTTTTTGATTTAACATTAGTGACTTTTCCCCAATCACCGAGTATATTCATTCAAATCCAGCTGACTCCACTTAAACTGGCATTTTCACATTTACACTTTACAGTAAAAATCTTTGGAGCTCTCGTACAAGTTGTGAGATTTTAAAACATCCTATAAATTTGCGGTTTTCACGTCAATTTATATTCTACATTGGACAAGGTACTAACTTTAGATAAATTCATATTACATTTGCACAAATCAGTAAAGAAAATTCGCCACAATATCAATTCACTGAAAAAATAACCTGGTCAAGGTGCTCTATTCACTGAGCTAAACAGTCTGGTACTGATACTAAGAAATTAATAAAAACGCTTTTGTTATATACCATTACATATAGGGTATTTTAATGCTATTATTTTGTGTACATAATATTGATCTACGGAAAACCTAAGCAGGCACTTATTTAATCAATCAATAAATATTAGTTCAAAGATATTCTTTAGTGATTCGTAAAACTTGAAATATCCGCAATAAACATAGCAATTCATGTGTTAAAAATTAAGAAAATTAGTCTGTGGTAGAATCCATAGATGTTGCAAAGATAATCCATAGATAAGATGTATGTAAATTAAATGGGCTATTTATTATCAATCGAGAAATATCGGATAGAACATACTCTATATTTGTAAAATTCAATAATCGAAATATGGCATTTTAGTAAGTTGGTAACTTTGACTTTACTAGCGGGTATTTTATTCAGGCTAAAAGTTTTAAATAAGAGGGATTATTAAAACAGGAATTTTAGAGTTATCGTATTTTGCCAGTATACCCACGATATCTCCTAATGAAACAATAGAGAATATTGAATTTAACACACTCCTTATCATTCATCGTTCACTTTGTGTAATACCACAAAGTGAACGATGAATGATAATGAGAGTGTTATATTACCATACCACAAAGTTATCAATGATTTTAATATGCAAAATATTGAATTTGTAGATTGCTACGTTTGTTGCCGATACTCTTATTACGCAAGTGAAAGGTTTACTAATATTCATTGTCCGGTTTGTAAAAATAAGATTATTCTCACATGGATTTGTGAAATAGCATATTCCTTGAGTGCCGGGCTTGAGGAGGGTGTGTGCGGAGTTACGGCGCCCGCTATGTGTCCTTGAAGATGGACAGCGAGATGAGGATTGGGCCGAGCATGGAGAACAGGATGCCCGCCACGATGCCCGTTATGAGGACGGCCGCTCCGAACATGCCCGCCGTCGAGGCGTACTGCTTCTCCACGGATCTGCGAGACGGGAGAAAACAAAAACTATTAAAAACAATAGATGTCTCTAGTGTAATTCGATTGGTACTACGATTGATCAAATAAAGGAAGCACCTACTCGCGACTATCTCCAAAAGACGCGAATGGATCGGCCATGTGCTAAGACAAGAGGGTTTCCTGCACCAAATAATAGAGGGGACGATGGAGGGAATAAACGCCAGAGGACGCCCACGCCGCCAATACCTAAGCGACTTATACGAAGACATGGGCTGCTCGACGTATGAGGAGCTGAAGAGGACTTCCGAAAATAGGCGAGAATTGCGAAAGAGATGTCATCTGTTGCTAAAGACCAATCCGCAGGATTGAGATCAGAGAGAGAGAGTGTAATTCGAGTGATTCAAGTATAATGTTTCGAAATTGGATCATATATATATATAGCGCCAAAAAACATTGGAATAGGGTTTGCGGTTACTTGTGATGAGTTTACGAACCTAATAAGTTTACTAATTATGGTTAAGGTTGATTGAAAAACATGTGGTAATATCACCCTGAAGTGCAGGACTGATCACCATACAATGATAAATTTTATGAAAATTTCTTCTCATAGATGTCTCTAGTGAAATTCTAGTGATTTGAGCACCATGTTTCAAAATTGGATCATATATATAGAACTTCCAAGAATTTGAGTAGTGCGGTTGTCAATCATGGCTAGAATTGGTGAATGTTTTTATGTTTCAAAGAATACAGGACTTCCCCATACTAATGAGCAGTAGAAGAGGTCGTCAACCAACGTTTCCAGATTCAACTATATACTATTTAAATTCACATACAAAATCCATTTCTAACATAAAATCATATCAAATCACACCTTAAACCTTTACCATAACTTATATGTAATTATTAATACATATAATACGATACTTAAACTCATTCAATTTAAAATAATTTTGTTATAATTTTTTTATAAAATCATGGTTTTCAACCCCTGCCTTGTTGTTTATTTAACATTTTTTGTCTAGCCCCACACCAGTCTGATGATGTCGGTTACGACGAAACCCGGTAGCTGGTCAAATAAAATTCTTGTGGAAAAAACTACATATGTAGTTGTTATTTTAGTCTATAAAGGTGGGGACTGACGGAAGCATTTCGTCGTAACATTGTCCGCGGCAAGCATCCGACTTCGGATGGAGCACTCGGAACGCTGTACTGACTATACGAATGCTCGCATGCTTCCAATCAGTCCCTAAAATACAACTCCCGTCTAAAAAGGTAAAAGAGAAAAGTTACCCGGGGATGTACATCATGGCGAGGGAGCTGAAGTGGCCGTTGGACCAGCCGAGCAGCACGGCGAGCGCCCAGTAGGCCCAGTCGCTGGAGACCAGCACGGGCAGCGAGCGCTGCGTGTCCAGGGGCCGGTAGTTGCACAGCAGGAACAGCGGCAGCAGCAGCAGGCGCGCCCACACAAACACCCACAGGTACCTGGGCCCCGGCTAGACAGGCACTCCACATTACTACATCCCCTCTCGCTCCCAACCTAACTTCACCCCTTAAAGAGCACACTCAAGTAGAGGTGTTCCTAGTAGATCAGTCACAGGTACCAATACTATAATACGTCAAGAGATCATTATATGTATCATGATACTTGTATGGAACTGTTTATTTATTTATTTAATTTATTTGGGATTTTTACAGCCACTACAAAACAATGGCGGCCAAGAACTGGCAAACAAAGCATCGGCCGACCCCCTACAAGATGGACTGACGATATAAGAAGGATAGCGGGAGTGACCTGGATGCGGAAGGCGGAGGATCCAAGAGGATGGAACTCATGCGGGAGGTCTACGTTCAACAGTGGACGGACACAGGCTGATGATGATGATGATGATGATGACAAAACAATATACAACAACAATTAACAAATCTACAGCCAATTTAAAAAATCCACCGATAATGCTATTTTTATGAAAGTAATGTTGGTTGGGGTGTGTGTGTGTGTGTGAGTGTGTGTGTGTGTGTGTGTATAGTACCTATTCCATGTCAACATAAATCATCCAACAAACAGGGATTGTAAACAGTTGGCTTGTTGAACAAACGCCAACGATCAATCATTCACCTAATTTCCTGCTTATGTCTGTTTTTATGGAATTAGTATGTACTTGGTATTAGGAATTAGTAATACGTACAATATACTAGCCACTAGCCACTAGTCAAATCTCACAGATCCGTTTCAAACCAATATAACCAGCGATAACATTCACTCATAAAACATAAAACTAATTTTAGCTTATCAATGACTTGCCGGTCAGTCGTTTTGCATTGTATATTGCAAAGCTACCTCTTTCTTAGTCTATTGGATTATTAGGTACAAAAGATGAAAGGAGACAAATATATCGCCTACTCCTTTCAAGAACGTAATAAATCAAAAATTGTCAAAATGAAGCACGTACAAGTGAAGTTTGGAGATATTTTTATGTACTTTCTGAAGTAAACAAATTAGCAGTGCACAATATGCAAACAAAAACTATCCTTCAAAAAAAGTGTTTCTAATTTAAAGAAACATTTGAAATGCAAGAATTTTGAAACGGAACGCAAAATAATTTGAGGTCATTGATGCGGCCCGGGTGCAATTTAGGGTGGCCAGGCCTGATTTAAAGCATTTACTTTGTGGTTAATCATTTTTACTTTTATATTTTTTTACAAAAATGTTAAATATTAGTATATAACGTATAATGTTGTAATATTAGTATATAACCACTCTCGGTGAGTGGTTCATCATCATCAATATCATCAGCCTGTGTCCGTCCACTGTTGAACGTAGGCCTCCCGCATGAGTCTCCATCCTCTTGGATCCTCCGCCTTCCGCATCCAGGTCACTCCCGCTATTCTTCTTATATCGTCAGTCCATCTTGTAGGGGGTCGGCCGATGCTTCGTTTGCCAGTTCTTGGGCGCCATTCCAATACTTTTCTTCCCCATCGACCGTCGTCTCTTCGACAGATATGACCTGCCCATTGCCAGGGCAGGACATATCTGTCGAAGGTGAGTGGTTATATACTAATATTACTAACATTTTTGAAGAAAAAAAATAAAAAAAAACAATTCATGGTATGCATACTTATTTCTGCAGTGTTTTTAGTAGTGCGGTTGTGTGTTTTTTGTTTGACTTACATCACAAATAGATGAAATATTAATCAAATAGGTCACTTACCCGACTGAAAATACTGGCCGTGGAGCTCCCCAACATGGCGGTGATGTTGAAGGTGAGGAAGCATGTGACTTGCGTGTATATACTGCTAGGCACAAAGAAGTCATCGCTATATCGCTTCACATCTGTAACACAATACATTCTCCTCCTATGTATCAAGAAAATAACTAACTAACTAACCATCACACCGCTTCGCCACAGAGGTAGGCAGAGAGAATAGAATGCCACACCACTCTGTCTTTGCAAACATTCTTCGCCTCTTCCACGTTCATGCATCACCTCATACATACCCGGCGATTGTTTTTTTCTTTTCTTTTAAGGGATAAGCCGCAAAGCTTCTATTTTAGATGCTTGTCTGCAGGTAGGATAGTCAGGATAGGGAAGGTAAATGTGAAAAATACATCACAAACACCCAGACCAATTGAAAATAAATCTTTCTTGAATTCATTTAGCAATTGCGGGAACCTTGGGATGTTAAAGGTTGAAAAGGGGATAGGAGCTGTTTCTTTTTTTTTTTTTAGTTAAACTTAAATAAAAAATGAATAGATATTACCATAGAGTGACTGCCGAATCAAATAATGAAAAAAGAAATTCACATGAAAATTTCTCTTTAACGTATAAAATTTCTTTGAATGTAAAAAAATTTATCTAATGTAAAAAATTCAAATGTTCATTTGTTTGAAAATGCCATTTTCAAACAATGAACATTTTATTTATTTTTTACTACTTATCAGCGGGGACATAGACAGTAGAGAGGAGGCTTCAGTCATTGTCATATTGTTAACTATGGGTTTATTAGTTATATTTTTATGAATTTATATTGCTTCAAAATGTTGCAGTTTTTAGGGTTTTACTACAAAGTGACTGCTGAAAAAATATCTTTATAAAATTAATTAACTTTGTTTTCACCACTTTTTTTACTAATACAATTTAACCTACCGGTTTCGACAATACCTTGTCATCATCGGAGTTTATTTTAAATCAAAAACATTAAAATACTCTCACCAAAAACTTCCACACACTACATATAAATCCTAAATGTTATTTAAAAAAAAAAAAAAACATTTAGAGTGTGTGGAAGTTTTTGGTGCGAGTATTTTAATGTTTTTGATTTAATATAAACCCTGATGATGACAAGGTATTGTCGAAACTGGTAGGTTAAATTGTATTAATAAAAAACTGTCGAAACTGGTAGGTTAAATTGTATTAATAAAAAAAGTGGTGAAAACAAAGTTAATTAATTTTATAAAGATATTATAAAATATGCCACAAAGTATCTGCGGAGAAAATTCAAGAAAAATAGTTTGTGTTTTGAAAATTGCTATTTCGTCAGCATCTCGTGATTGTTGGCAATATATTGCTCACTCCTTTCAAGAACGTCATAAATCAAAAATCGACAATTTTGAGTTGTACATGTTTTCGGAATGCCTAGAAAATGAACTATATCCCAACAAAAGAGGCTTATTTTTAACTTAATATTTACCCGCTACAGGGCAGAAAGTGTTCTTTTTGCATTTTGAAGAAAAGGTATTGTTTAATTATTTTTTTAAATACACTAAATATTTTTCAAATGGAGAAATAAACCTTCAGGTTTTACCTAAAAAGATCTGTTGCACGGTGAAAAGTTCAATAAGTGGCTTGATATTTATTTTTAATACATTGTATTATATTTTTAAACTTTAAAAACGTTCTCCTGAAAAATCAAGTTTTTTTATTTATGACATTCTTGAAAGGAGTGAGCGATACGCGTGGGCGAGTACTCACCCGAGTTCCAGGCGGGGAAGATGGTGAGCGAGACGAAGAACACCATGAAGACGTTGAGGAGCTGCGGGAAGGCGTCCCGGAAGACCCTCCAGTACGGGGGGCGGCCGGAAGCGACCGCGGTGCGGGCCGCCTTGGCTGCCATCAGCTCGTGGTACCGGTAGAACCTCTGCAAGGGAATCCATATTACAGAAACCCACCTCTTACCATTTTACACCCAGTATTCATTCTAGGCAGCAGCAGGCACCTCAGTGGTAGGAGCGCTACGTGCAGCGCAGTCAAGGGATAACTGGAGAAGAGTCATTGCTTCTGGAAGGGTCACAACCCTCAGCAATGAGGAATAAGACGGAGAAGAAGAAGAATTCATTCTATTTTGTCCGCCTCCGTAGTGTAATGGTCAGCACACTCGGCTACCGTTCTGGAGGTCCCGGGTTCGATTCCCACGGGGAGTCAAATAAATATAAGTGATTTTTTCACTCTAATATTTATTCAATATTACCCTGGACTGGTACCTAAAACGGAGGGCTGATCACCTTTCCTTCGTGTGTCGACGATCAAGATAACACTGTGTTTATATAATGCAGTGCCCTATGCACCATTGGGGTGCGGATAAGGGTTTGAAAATTCACCCCAGAGCCTAGAGCAGCCGTGTACTGAGCTTTGCGAATAGGCGTCTGCGGAGAATTTTAGGCGTGTGATGGTTTCACTTTGTGAGGAATGAAGAGATAAGGCGTAGGATGCCGCAAATCTTGGTCACAACTGTGTCAAAAAAAGGCGATTCAGTTGGCTTAGCCGTGTACTCCGCATGCCTCCCGAGAGCCGCCATCAAGCTTGCCTCTTTTACAAGGCATCAGGTTCGCGCCACCGACGACCACTGATGACAATTCTTTGGCAGTTCTCATAAAAACTTCGGGACGCGTATCTGACTTAGGAGGATGCAAAAGAGCTGGCAGCCGTGAGAAAAGCCTGGAGACAGTTTGTGGACTCTATACGCTCCGCTTAGGGAGCGGATATGGTTTAATATTTCACCTCAGGTGCCTATTTTCAAAACTTGCCAGTTTCTTAGCAAATTTTTCAAATAGATCACAGCGTTTGTAACTAATAAGCCTTATAAGGCTTGTAAGCGTGGTAACATTCATTTCTAAAATGGTACTCGTACTACCGTCTGTGTTTGTATTTAAACGCTTAAACCACACTCCCAGATTATTTTTCTGATTTATCCACGTCTTTACTTAAAACAAAGTGTGTGGGCAGAAGAGACAAATCTCCTGGCTGTTTAGAGCTGCCCGAGACAAAGACAATTACTCCCAAGTGATAGTCGTCGTTAGGGGGATCTGAAATGATTACCTGACGGGGCAATGTTAGATGAATATGGTGGGTGGGACATTGTTTCCCATCCAAACTGCTCCAGCCTTCAGAGGATACTTATCATCTACGATTGCAATAAGCGGATACCAATTTATTACATTCCAAACATAAATAAACTATATTTGATTACATATCAAATATACTTTGACCGCCCTACACATATGAGCGTACGTGATACGCGTCTTTTTTTTGCACGATTGCGCTAACCCTGTGCCATAAATATTAAATGCGAAACTGAGAGAGGGAACACGATAACGAAATATACATCAGTTCCGTTCTAAAAGCACCTATTATGGCAAAAAAAAATCAGGTATGAATACAACAAACATCTTGGGTGTTTGATAATGTCCTAAGAAGACGAAACGCGTCACGCATTAACATATACATAAATAAATGTAGAATTCAATCCAACAAAAACTAACTAACTAACTAACTAACCATCACGCCGCTTCCCTGCAGGGGTAGGCAGAGAGAATAGAACGCCACACCACTCTGTCTTTGCAAACATTCTTCGCCTCTTCCACGTTCATGCATCACCTCATACATACCCGGCGATTGTTTTTTTTTTCTTTTAAGGGATAACCCGCAAAGCTTCTATTTTAGATGCTTGTCTGCAGGTAGGATAGTCAGGATAGGGAAGGTAAATGTGAAAAATACATTTCCAGTACCCAGACCAATTGAAAATAAATCTTTCTTGAATTCATTTTGCAATTGCGGAAATCGAACCCGCGACGCCAGTTTCGCAGTCGAGCGTCTACCCAACTACGCCACGGCACCTGTCAAACGACTCAATCCAACAAAACTTGTTTTATTTTGGATATATTACCCAACAATTTTTATCATAATTCTGTAGAAAAAAGATGATTTTTTCTACAGAATTAACTCAAGAGTAGGGTGGTTAAACTTTGATGATGTTGACATCATCGGAAGATGAAGAGTTGGGGAAAGATGGCTAGGCACTCACGTTGAGGGGCAGCGCGAAGTAGGTGTCGAAGCAGGCGAGCAGCACGAGCAGCGCGGTGAGGAAGTAGTAGACGGCGGAGGTGCGGTGGCCGGGGGACAGCGCGCCCGTGAGCACGGAGGCCAGCGCGGCCAGGCAGCCCGCCACGTTGGAGCCCAGCACCACGGCGCCCGTGTACTTGGGCGGCAGCCGCGCCGCCATGCCGTACACCGAGTTCTGGAATATCCCGTTGAACACTGCAAACAGAACGCTGACTCTACTTAACCTTTCCCGTACTGATCATATGTATTTACTGCAATTCAACTCTAAGGGCGCTTGTGTAATGCACAGAATTTCACTGTCCAGCAGTCCGGTTAGCATGAAAACACAAATGATTGGCTTGTGCTCGAACTCGATCACGCTAAACTGTTGTAGTCACTTTTATTAAAATCCGACTGCCGGACAGTAAAATTCCGTGTAGTGCACAAGTGCCGTTGTAATTTCTTTTTATTATTTTTTTCATTATTATTTCTTAAATTAGCTTATATTACAACTAATATAAACTATTATATACACTTAATTTACTACATCTATATATATATATTTACATTTCCTCACAGTAAACAAAACTTATTTTAAAATTCTTTCAGGCTCTTTTCATTCTTCATACATTCAGGCATCTCATCATACATTTTCAAACCCTTATACATTAAACAATTTTGCGACTCAGTTTTTATCATAAATAATGAGAATATCCATATGAAATATAATAGATACGGGCTCAGAAATTTTGTACTCCTTCATAATATAATTGCGTATTACATAAAAAATTTACACAAGTTATGTTTTTAAAAGGTTCCTGAATCAATTTACAGTAAAAAAAAAAAAAAAATTGTGCGTGTTTAACCTATACTCTGCGTTCCACATGTTATATCCATAAAATAAAAAGAAATTGATGTTTTTTCTCACCGTTAAGTAGGACTACGGTCAGCATGGTGAGCCAGAAGAACACCCCCGGCCACGAGGAGCTGTCCACCATGGCCAGGATGATGGTGCCCACAAACAGCAAGACCACCATGGATATAGACCACACTATCCTCACCGTCAGATTACTCCTGGAACCATAGAAATAACCCTTTACAAACTAAAAATATACAAGACAAATACTTTAAAAAATAAACTTAACACTACAAACATATCGCTCACTCCTTTCAAGAACGTCATAAATCAAAAAACGACAATTTTCAGTTGTGCATGTTTTCGGAATGCCCAGAAAATATACTATATCCCAGCAAAAGAGGCATATTTTTAACTTAATATTTACCCGCTACAGGGCAGAAAATGTTGTTTTTGCATTTTGAAGAAAAGGTATTGTTTAATTATTTTTTTAAATATACTAAATATTTTTCAAATGCAGAAAAAACCTTCAGGTTTTACCTTAAAAGATCTGTTGCACAGTAAAAAGTTCAATAAGTGGCTTGATATTTATTTTTAATACATTGTGTTATATTCTTAAACTTTAAAAACTTTCTCCTGAAAAATCAAGTTTTTTTATTTATGACGTTCTTGAAAGGAGTGAGCGATATACAGATAACTACCTCGTATATGTATTTTTATTTTATTATACGAACAAAGAATGATCAAATGTTATGTGTGGTCAGTTTTACTTTGTGGTGTCCAGGCGTGGACCCTCAAGGTTAATATCATTGGAGCTTGGAGGATCCACCGAAGGATGTTGAGAATATCCTGGAATGTTGAAGTACTGCGTAGAGCAAATACACAGAGAGAATTGTTCGCAACAATCAAGCTCCGTAAAATTAAGTATTTTGGTCACACAATGAGAGGTGAAAAGTATGCCATCCTACAGCTGGTGATGAAAAGGAAGATTGAGGGTCGCAGAGGGGTCGCAGAGAGGTTTCTCCCGACTGACCGTCAATGTCGGGGGGACACGGCAGGACACATGAAGAAGAGAAATTTTAATAGTATTTCTGTCGGTTTCTGTACGCGGGTGAGGTGCTTAGTAATGGTAAATAATAATAATAATAATAAATTTGGATAACTTATATAGCGCCATTTTCGTAAAAAAATACCTCAAGGGCGCTTCACTGTGAATGAATTGGGGAAAATATTATGGTGGAAATGATTTAGCAAACAAATGTGTTTTTAGTCTTTTTCTAAAGATCATCTCACTCTCACTATTTCTAACCGTTGGTGGAAGAGCATTCCACGCCGTCGGTCCTGCAACAGCAAAGGCACGCTCGCCAAATTTAGTGCGTTGGTTGCGAGCTGGTAAGATAACTTTGCCCATTGCAGATGTTGTAGCCGATCGAAGCGTGAGACGTCTATCAACCAATTCATCTGGAATACACAGCTCCTTAAGATACTCTGGAGCCATATTGTGTATTGATTTATACATGAGTAGGCAGAGTTTATACTCAACCTTTTGGGGAAAGCGTAACCAGTAGAGTTTGTGAAGTAGTGGGGTGATGTGACTGAATTTAGAAATTCCAAAAATTAGTCTCGCTGCTGCGTTTAACACTGATTGCAGTCGAGTCATTTTATTGTTTGTATATAATAATAGTATATAATGAATACTAACTTGACTTGTATAAATATGTTTATCCAATTGAAGAGAAGGTTGGGCAGTTGGGAGCACAGCCCCACGTACGCTAGGAAGTTTGTCGAGTAGGGAGTGTGGAATCCTGTGTACGCTTCGCTTAGCTGAAAAGTGCAATTTATCATTACTTAATAGCGTAGGAGCAATCAGTGATAAATTAATGCAATAAGAATGAAGTAATACAAAAATATTAGAGAATATAAATAAGACAGGCGTTGTGACGTAGTTGGGTAGATGCTCGACTGCGAAACTGGCGCCATAGGTTCGATTCCAGTCAATTGCAAAATGAATTGAAGAAAGATTTATTTTTTATTGGTCTGGTGTTTGTGGTTACTTGAAGCAGTATTTTACGAAAATGACGCTAATATAAATTATCTAAACCTTTTAATTATTTTTTCTTTAAGTTTAATAATAATAAAACCCTTATCCGCACCCCAATGGTGCATAGGGCACTGCGTCATATAAACGCAGTGTTATCTTGATCGTTTACACATGAAGGAAAGGTGATCAGCCCTCTGCTTCAGGTACCAGTCCAGGGTAATATGTATTGAATAAATATGACAGTGAAAAAAATCACTTATATTTATTTTACCCCCCTTGGGAATCGAGCCCGGGACCTCCAGAACGGTAGCCGAGCGTGCTGACCATTACACTACGGAGGCGGACAATATTAAGTTTAATGTTATAATAAAGCCATTTTCAATATTTTGTATTGTTTTATGCATTAAATATTCAAATCAAATACTGATTTTTAGAGTCTACACTGTTTGTTAATTTTAACTAATAAACAATGTAGACTTAATTGTTAATTTTTTATCAAAAACACATTAGTTTGAAAATACCATAACAAGGCGAAACAATTGTCACAAATTTTATTTTCATGTGTTTTTAATAATAAAATACAATTTAGTAGACTCATATTTAATACAAAAATTAAAATAGAGTTCTACAAATTAAACGCCAAATCTACAAATATTTTGTATTGTGTAACAAATGAAAAAGTAATCAAAGCCACCCAGATTGAGTGTAGTGAAATTGTTTTTAGCCCAAATAATAAAACCCAAATACACTTTAAATTATATTATGTGTTCTGAATTGATTTCTGGAGTCCATCATGGGAGAGAAGCGTTCATTTTCTTTTCCGTTATCGCGGTTTCTACTGTCTATTCCTGGGTCAGTGTCCTACTCTATGGTCGCTTTGTCCGTTTCCGCTGATTTGGTATCCGGTCATCCATGGATTTGGGTTGTTCATAAAGCGTCATTTTCCCATCGTGTAACGACGTTCGTTGATTTTGTCCGATCAATTCGAAAAAATCGTATTCATTCCTGGGCAGTATATCGTAGATAGTGTTATAAACTTTGAAAACATATTTAGTTCTTTTAATTTACGTCATTAAAACGTCAAGTTCTTGTGTATAACGGATAATTATCGTGTTTATTTTGATTGCGAGACGCCGCCGCCATTTTGAGTGCGCGGTAATTGTTTACAAACACCGTGAGAAGTGTGTGAATCTTATTATTATTAAGTGTCTCGTCTTCTATAAAAACAAAACTAAAGAAGTGCTCGTATTATAAACTTTCGCTTCAATCCAAACGGCATTGTCGCGCATTTACCGAAAAAACTTTTCATTTCGAATATTTTATAAACAAAACGACGCCATCTTGAAACACGTGTTTGTTGTTTACAAACATCGTGCGAGTCAAGATTTTCAAGGGCGACGGATAGTTAATTAAATTTTTATAGAACTTTATGCTTTGTGCCTAATTTCATATAAATTTTCACATCTGTCCGAAAACACCGATCTTTATAGAAAATGAGTGATACAGAAAATGTTTCGCCATTATCGCCGGTAGCTGGGCCTTCTCAGCGCAGTGAATCTCGAAAAAGATCCCGCGATCCATCCGTTTTATCGTCAGATTCAGAGTCTCCTGAACCGCGTCAGCAAAAGCGCCTTAAAGTGTTAATGGACCCACGGATAGACTATCTAGTTCAGCAGATAGGACTTTTGACTGACGCCGTGTTCCAAAGTCAAACCGGGGCTAAGGTCGCGGCGCCAGGCGACACTTCTCCCGTAGACTCAGGATCGCAAGAAGACGACGACGGTTTTCTACAGCAGCCTCCTGGACTAGAGGAACACGAGGATCCTCAGGATATCCAAGAAGAGCTGCAGCTGGATTTCCAGGAACCCAGCACAGTAGTCAAGGAACCTATCCATCCAACAGCAAATCCCATCAGGATTCGAGCCTTAGAAAAGCTGCAACACTTTGGTAGTGAAAACTGGGCAGGCGTGCGATATGCTGATGTCCAGAAGAAATTTCTGGCAGAGCCATCGTTTGTTGAATTGAAAGTCAACGACGAGCTCAGACGCTGCGATGTCAGCTCCCCTGCCCAGGCTTCGCTGGAAAGGTCTTTCGCCGCTCTATCTCATGCCCTCCTCATACAAAAAGAGGAGTTTCAATCAGGGCTCCAAGAACTGGTCAATTGGGCCGCTGATAAGAACACAATTCTTAATAAAAGAAACGTATTCGATAAAGTAAAAGTTTTGTTTGCTCCTGACTCCGCATACCAGAAGGTTTCCGAAGATATTCTTCAGATGGTATGTGGCAGGCGCACAGAGGCGGTACAATTCCGCAGAAAATCCATCCTCGGGGAAGTCAGAGACGAGCATGTCAGAGAGGGACTTTGCAAAATCCCTCCTTGCTCAGAATATCTCTTTGAAAAGGGGAATCTGACGGCCTTCCTCTCTAGGGTAGGTACCTCTGACAAGCTTACGATAAAACCTGCAACAACCCATCCTTTATCAAGACCCCAGGTTCCTACCAGAAAAAAGCCAGATAACCAGTTTTTTCGTGAACAGCGAAGGCCTCTCGCTAACAAAAATAACGGTCCTCCCAGAGGAGAAGCTGGCCCCAGCAAATTTTCCACCAAGAAAAAAGGGGGAGGCAAGTCTACTTCTGGTAGTTCAAAAGGAAAGTTTAGAGGAAGGCACACTCGAAATTGACGCCAGAAGGAATCCATTTCGCGGGGGATGCTTAAAGTTATTCCAGGCAGCATGGGCGACACTGGGAGCACCAGCATTTATGCTAAAAATGATAAGGGGGACACGAATACCATTTGTGTCAAAACCTCCTTTGATAATGCCACACAAGAATACTTTAAATCACTTCAGCACACCCCCTTCTGCCGAGATGGACTCCCAAATAAAGGAACTCACCGAGAGCGGTGTTCTGGAAGCCGCGGATCTCACTCCCAGCTTCTTATCAAAAATGTTCCTAACACCAAAATCGGACGGCTCCTCACGGGTAATCTTCAACTTGAAGTCCCTAAACCTGTTTTTAAACCCTGCTCCATTCAAACTCATAAGCCACTGCAAGGTTCCGGAATTTTTGCAACCAAACGATTGGTTGACAAAGATAGACCTCTCACAAGCATACTACCATCTCCCGATCGCATCAAAGCATCGGAGATTCTTGCGCTTGGTCTACCGAGGAAACTTGCTTCAGATGACAAGTCTGCCCTTTGGCCTTTCATCTGCTCCCAGAATGTTCGCGACCCTTACAAATTGGGTAGCCGAGTTACTGCGTCAGAAAGGTATACGGACAATCGTGTATCTCGACGACTTCCTCCTTGCGAGCCAATCCAAGGAAGATCTAGGCCGACAAACGCGGCTAGCAGTAAACACTCTACAATATCTGGGATGGAATGTAAATTTCCAAAAGTCAGTGCTCTCCCCAACACAAAAGTGCGAATACCTGGGGGTCGTATGGGACATGCGCAACAATCGCAAGTCCCTGTCAGAACGGAAGTGTGCGGCATTCCACCAATCACTTCGAGCGATACTGTCTTCTCGCCGATGGTCACGAAAGCAAGCGGAAAGTCTCCTGGGAAGGTTAAACTTTGCCAACTTCGTGGTGAGAAGAGGACGGCTGCACTGCCGACAATTGCAGATAGCGAGCAAACCGCTGAAGCAACTTCCACCCAGAAGATTAGTTCCAATGACCGAGGAGTGCTTGCAGGAGGTGGAATGGTGGTTAGAGAACTTGAACTCGTCAAGCACCATTCACAAGGAAATGTTCAGTCATTTCCTGACAACAGATGCCTCAGACCTGGCTTGGGGAGCAACTTTAGACGATTTAACCTTATCAGGTCAGTGGACCGTCCAACAGAAAAAGTGGCATTCAAACCGAAAAGAGTTGTTCGCAGTGCTTGCAACCCTTCAACACTCAGCTCACAACCTCTCCGGTTCAGAAGTCTTAGTGCAATCGGACAACAAATCAGTGGTTGCGTATATCTCCAAGGAAGGGGGCACCAGATCCTTAACACTTTTAAATCTGACCCAAGACCTCCTGATCCTTGCAGACAAGTGGGATATCTCGTTGACAGCTCAGTTTCTTCCCGGAAAATACAACGGAGACGCGGATCACCTATCTCGGGGAAAAACACCTCCGGAGTGGCACCTTTTACCGGCAGCAACCCAACCGATTTTCAATCTCTTCGGGCAACCCGATATAGACCTATTTGCTTCCGTAACGGCACACGTGACTTCGACATACGTGTCAAGAGATTGCACGGACTCGTGCGCAATCTTTCAAAACGCTTTCAGTCAATGTTGGGACTTCAATCTGGCCTGGATATTTCCTCCGCCAAATTTAATACCAAGAATCCTAGCACACCTGAACAAGGCGACCGGAACATACCTTCTCGCAGTCCCAAGGTGGCCGAGGGCGTTCTGGCGACCAGACCTAATACGCCGATCATTAGCGCCACCACTCAAAATAGCAAACCTGGAATCGGTACTAATCGACACATCCACCGGCAAACCTCCGCCCAAAATCCAAGAACTGGAAATAGAAGTTTGGAAAATTGGGGGTGGGACGGCGTTTTGAGTAGATGGAATCCTGAGGAAAAGAATTTGCTTCTATCAGGGTGGCGAGCTTCGACGCTAAATACCTACAAGCCAGCTTGGGATAGATGGTGCCGCTGGGCATCAAATAACAATTTCCATCCTAACAAACCGTCTGCAAACCAGGTGGCCAGATACCTGGCGCAGTTGTTTATCGAAGAGAAATTGTCATACAATACTATACTAGTACATAAGTCAGCGATAGCAACATTCTGTAACCCAACAGCTGAGGAAAGTCTCAGCTCTAATTTTTTGGTAAAACATACCCTTAAAGCAATAGCCATGGCAAAGCCTACTCTTCCAAAATCTCCAATCTGGAATCCACAGATTGTTAAAGATTGGCTCTGTAAAAATAGCCCTAAACTAAACTCCTTATACGAGATATCGTGTAGAGTGGCAACACTATTGCTGCTCTCGTCAGGACGAAGAGTACACGACCTGACGTTACTAAACATCTCGGATGGAAACCTGCAGGATGAAGGCACTTCTATTATATTACATCCGTCTTTTGGATCAAAGACTGACACCCGGTTACACCAGCAATCCAGCTGGAAACTTTTAGAATCACCGGAGCTTAATATAAACCCAGTCTTTTGGACAAGAAAACTAGTAGAATTGTCCAAGGATCGAAGGTCGGAAGTGGATAACCTTAATAACCTATTTATAAGTACGAGGGGCCCCGTAAAAGCGGCTACAAGAACCATAATAGGAGGATGGGTAAAGAGCACGCTGAAAATGGCAGGAGTGGAAGCTACCCCCGGCAGTACACGCTCAGCGGTCGCATCCCTCAATTGGTTAGAAAACTACCCAATTGATAATATCTTAGAGAGAGGAAATTGGAAAAGTGAAAATACCTTCAGGAAATATTACCAAAGAGAGTTGCTTAATCACACCGTCTCAAAAGACTCCTCTCTAGCAAGCCTGTTTCAACCAGTTAACATCAAATAAAGGCATCACCCGGTCACCAGGAGATAACAGACAGATCTCTCATGATGGACTCCAGAAATCAATTCAGAACACATAATATCGGAGTTTTACCTACCATTAAAACTCTTATTATGTTTCTATTGATTTCTGGAGTCCAGGTAAGACCTACCTGGTGCATCATGAGCTTTATGAACAACCCAAATCCATGGATGACCGGATACCAAATCAGCGGAAACGGACAAAGCGACCATAGAGTAGGACACTGACCCAGGAATAGACAGTAGAAACCGCGATAACGGAAAAGAAAATGAACGCTTCTCTCCCATGATGGACTCCAGAAATCAATAGAAACATAATAAGAGTTTTAATGGTAGGTAAAACTCCGATATTTAGCAAAATAAGGAAATTTAAATAAATTAGAAATTTTACAAAACAAAATGTAGAAAAAATGAGAGAACCACTAAACTGGTTATCTATAAAAAAGAGATTAAAATTTAATATGCTGATATTTATACATAATTTTTTTAACGATAAATTACCAAAATATTTAAAGGATAAAATAGTTTTAAACAAAAATTGTCATGTACATTTAACTAGAAAAAAGGGTAAAATAAGACTGCCATTTATGAAAAAAACTGAGTAGCAAAATTGTTTAATGTTTAAGGTTATTTTTTAACATCTCATCAAAGATGAAGAAGAATATGGAAGTCTGGGCATTTATGGGGTTGACGACCGTCATAGGCTGGTTTAAGTGATCACTTTACACACGTGTAACATTCACCAATTCCACCCATTATTGACAACCACACTACTCAAATTCTTGGAAGTTCTATATGTATGAACCAATTTTAGAAACCTTGTTCTTGAATCACTAGAACTTCACTAGAGACATCTATTGGTGAGATGTAAAGGAGATGTAGAGGAGATGTAAAATAATATGAAAATAACTCCTGTAATTGGAGATAATCCAGATTTTGTGAACAAGTATTTGGACACACTCAAAATGTTGTAATGTATAAGGGTTTAAAAATGTATGATGAGATGCCTGAATGTATGAAGAATGAAAAGTGTCTGAAAGAATTTAAAAATAAATGTTTTGTGTACTGTAAGGAAATGTAAATGTAGATGTAGTAAATTATGTGTATAAAATAGTTTATATTATGTAATATAAGCTAACTTAAGAAATAATAAAAAATAAAAAAATGAGTTTGATTCCCATGAAAATGCTCAAATGAAAAAACTACAAATACACTTATAATACAAATTAGGGCATTCTGTAAATTTGGGCAAGTTCCTCTACCTTATAGTCTACAAAGTAACTCTTGGCGGTTATGAACATGTTCCAGGGGGTGAGCGCCCCAATGCCGTGCAGCAGCAGGGTGAGGTAAACCAGGTTCCTTCTGTCCGAGGGCGGGTCCACTTCCAGTGTAGCCGCTTCCATTGTCATACCTGAAATTGAGAGACGGAGCGGTTGAAATGAGGTTGATTTATTTGAAAAGGATAGTTCCCACTGGTCACATCTTTTTTATACAGTGTGTGGAGCGAACGTTATAGGATGAAAATGTTATTAAATTGTATTTTTATTTCACAATGACTCATTTTAGACATTTCTGCTGGTTAAAATATAACAATACAAATGAAAATTTAACCCCCTATATTGTTCCCTAAGATAATGCGGGTCTTAGTTTAACGTTTGAAGTGGCTTACTGTTTGTCTTTTTATAAATTATGTAAATAAAAATGAATATATGTATGTTTGTAAGTATGTTTATCGTCTATAGATTCAACTGATTGCAATGTAACTCAAAGGAGTTATTGTGTGCATTTCCGTGGTCGTTTCTGTAAAGAAAAAACAGGAGCAAAAACAATAACGGGAACAGAAAAAGCCCTAAACAAATTTTATAATTACGACAGTATCTTTATATTATTTTGACATTTGAAAAAACAGGAGAACCCTACTTCGTTTTTTCATCAGGTTTTTTTCAAATTTATATTTTATAAAAATACGTCCTGTTTGATAGATAGACCCATACCGCTTAACTAAGGTTGGTATAATTTACTCGTGCGTTCATCAAACAAATATTTTTTTTATTTTAATTTTTGAACCAAGTTGAATTTAAAGCAAACGAAGTGAGATTCTACCGTTTTTTTAACTTACGGTTGTAACTGTCCATTTCCCAAATAAAGCATATAAATTTCACTGGTATAGCAGTCACAACTGTGAACATGTTAACCTTTCCTTCCCGGTGATACGTGTTTACTGAAATTCGACTCTAATAACGAAAATATCAATAAAAAATAAAATAGATACAGGCTCAGAATTTTCTTATTCCTCCGTAATAGAATTATGTATTACATAAAAGTATTATAATACAAAAGTTATTCGTTTGCAGCGATGGTAATAAATAATTTGTGAAAAACTCGGGGATAGAATCACCGATACACAAACGTTTCTCAGTGTGTGCATGCATGCCGTGTTTTGCGTAGACGTGTACGCGGCCGTATGCTGTTTCCGCCAATCTCATTCCTTTTAGCAGCGCACAAGCATCCTCCGCAGCGGTTGTGCCAATACGCCAGCTATGGCATGTACTTATGATATTTTTTCTTCTTCTCGTTTTAGATACTTACCAGAGATAACATTACAAAATTGTTACATTTCAATTCAGATATTTTTGCAACATTTAGGAATATTCACATTTTTCCCGTTTTTAAATCACTCTGTCATATGGTGTACAAAACACATATCACCGTTGCACGCGGAAGTTTTTAGCACCATAAGGGAAAGATAATGGAGTATTATCTCGATTATAGGTTGTGTGAAGGCACGGTGATCATGTTGACCACGCGTGGAAAAGAACTCTGGACCCTATAATGGTACCCAAACTTGCTAGCCATTAGGCTAAGGAGATGAAGAACTAACTTACCTGCAAAACAACCAAAATGGCAGTCTAAATTTAACTTTTGTATGGCTCAACAATAAGGTATGTCTTAACAAACGGTAATGATATAGATTGTGTAATTCTCCAATATTTGGTATCGACTCCGAGACAACGTAGAACTGTTCAGACGACCGACTCCACACGTTTCGCAGTGGGAATGTTTCTTAGAATGGCAAAATATATTGTTCATTTATCAAATAGCTGACATAGTTTTTTCTAAAAATAACATTGCAGCAAACTGTGCAGGCTAGGGTTACCATTTTGCAGGTTTATTATTTTAAATATCAATCTGAATGAAGGGTTTTTTTTGTAATTATACAATACCGAATTCAACCGCTGAGGTATTGTTATATTGTATTGTTATCTCAATAGAGACGAAGCAAATATGAAAGTCTAGATATATTGAAAATATTCTTAACACTTTATTTACCTACAATTTTTTTTATATTTACCTCTAAAACCAAACAAATTTGTACTAATAGCAAAAAATATAAATTTTAAATTTTAAATTTTAAATCACTCGATTGGAGGTTTAATTAATAAAAATAAGTAAATAAACAATATTATAAAAATGCAAATTTTAACAAAAACATTCATAATATCTATATCAATCGTTAGTCAGCTTCTCGCTGTCAACCACAAACAACCAAACATCGACGAGTCAGTTTTTCTACTCTACGTACCAGAAATAATTCCTCGCAATTATATAAATCACTATATCAATTTAAAATTTTGAACAGGGCTGTGGAGTTGGAGTTGAAGTCGCGGAGTCGCAGTGTTTGGGCCGGAGTTAGAGTCGGAGTAGGAGTCGTAAAAAATGAGCAACTCTACTTTTTGGTTAAAGATTAAAATATATATTTTTTTGTTATAACGAATGTGTTTTGCGCACAAATAATAAACTTAGTAAGTCGCGCCATATGGTGAATCATCGAGATCCATTTAATGCATAAAGTCTACGAAAATGTAATAACAAAAAAAAATGGCTATATGCAAAGGCAGGAAACAACCTGATAAAATTGAGATTTTTTTTTTTGGTCGGAGTCGTGTTTTTTGACTCCACAGCCCTGATTTTGAACTATTCATTCAAAAATTATATTTACAACTTTAAAAAAAAAATTATATACACTATTTTTTGTCAAAATTTTACATGTAGACACTAATGTTTGTAAACAATATACATACAAGTTCTTCTTGATTATACATCGCTCACTCCTTTCAACAACGTCATATATCAAAACACTTGATTTTTCAGGAGATCGTTTCAGAATATAATAAAATGTATTCAAAATAAATATCAAGCCACTTATTGAACTTTTTACAGTGCAACAGATCTTTTTAGGTAAAACCTGAATGTTTTTTCTTTATTTTATTTTTTTTAGTATATTTAAAAAAAAAAATTAAACAACACCTTTTCTTTAAAATGCAAAAACAACACTTTCTGCCCTGTAGCAAGTAAAATAAGTTAAAAATATACCGCTCTTGCTGGGATATAGTACATTTTCTGGGCATTCCGAAAACATGCACAGCTGAAAGTTGACGATTTTTGATATATGACGTTGTTGAAAGGAGTGAGCAACATGTGCTTTCGTGGATCGCAAATCATATTTGAAAAACATTTAAACGTCTAGTCAATTCAAATTTCATTTGTAATTTAGCGGGTTATGTTTATTACCACTAACCACATTAAAAAATATATGTTTTGTAGTGCAATGATGAGAAAAATTAATAATATGGTTACCCTAGCAAAGGTAACATCTGTCAGCAAAAACGTTATTACTGAAAGCGATACTGCTGTAAACAATTTTTAATGAATACTTCATTAAATAAATATACAATAGGAAATAAAGTGCAAGGCGTAAATTTAATGATTCGAGTTTCAAAACATTTTAAAATGTGTCATACTTGCACTGTGTATAATTTTAATCTTTAACCGTTTTAGTGCTGAGATTTCTTCTTAAATGGGTCATTGTCAGACGGGAGGAATATCTAATTTAACATACTCAACCTATAAAGGATTGTATTAGACTTGTTTTGTGTTTATAACAGCCGATATAATTATTATTTTCATTCATCATTTTCTTTTGGAAAATTCGCTTGTTTTGTGTTTATAACACCCGATATAATTATTATTTTCATTCATCATTTTCTTTTGGAAAATTCGCCTTGGAAAAAACGTTATTTTCGTAAGTTGGCAATGAATGACGTCACAGAAACGATGGAGTTATTTTAATGTTGGTGTCATTGCTAAATTATTGGCGGCTCCATTAGTTGATGTCTATGGTCCAGTTGAAGGTTAACGAAATGGTCAGTTGAAGGTTAATGAAATGGTGAGTTGAAGGTTAATGAAATGGTCAGTTGAAGGTTAATGAAATGGTCAGTTGAAGGATAATGAAATGGTCAGTTGAAGGTTAATGAAATGGTCAGTTGAAGGTTAATGAAATGGTCAGTTGAAGGTTAATGAAATGGTCGGTTACCTTTGAGGTTGAGAGTATCGTTAGGCAGGTTGCTTTCTTCCCAGGCCGGAGTGAGGCGGACCGGTTCGGGCGCCAGGAAGGGCATCTTTTCCGGCATTGTGTCGTTGCCACCTACAATTAAAAATGAACCAATTAGCTACAGTAAAATTATTTCATTAATTGATTCAGCAGTCACTTTGTGGTAATATCTATCCATTATTAAATCCCGTCGCCGGCGGTCTACAAGCGTAAAAAAATACCATGAAAATTCAATTAACTTATATTAGATTTTTTCTGTCCGCCTCCATAGCGTAATGGTTAGCACGCTCGGCTACCATTCTGGAGGTCCCGGGTTGGATTCCCAGGGGGGTCAAATAAATGTAAGTGATTTTTCACTGTAATATTTATTCAATTTCACCCTGGACTGGTACCTGAAGCGGAGGGCTGATCACCTTTCCTTCATGTGTTAATGATCAATATGCATCATTAAGTAAAAATTGTTGAGTTGAACATCATTGAGTTCAACACATGGAGCGTATTAAATTACAACAATGCATTGTGTTGCCAAATAAAAAAAGGAAATGCTAGTTTCATCATAATAAAGTATGTTATGTAAATTGCCGGATACTTGTGTACACACTCAAACAAGGAGACAAGCAAAGTGTGCTTGAAAGGTTTACCATCACACATCTGGAATTTAGAAACATTCCTTGAATAATAACACACGGTAGCTACTCGCAAATACATATATTTAGGGGAAAAATTTTGTGATACTATTAAATCAGTTCTTTTAATAAAAATTAAACACTTGAATAATCCACTTAATTGAGTTTTATTTTTATTTACGACTAGTTTCGAAAACGACAATTGTTTTCATCTTCTGGTACAAATTAAAACTTTAATTTTTATTAAAATAATCATGTCATTCCACAAAGTTAATGCCGAATCAATAAATAAATCAGTTCTTGTTACACAGAAATCAAAATACACGAAAAATATAAATAGCCCCGTAAATGCCCAGACTTCTATATTCTTCTTCATCTTTGATGAGATGTCAAAAAATAATATGAAAAATATTGTAATAAGCGAAGGACGTTGTTGGAGTTGGGAAAAGAAGGATGAAAATAAACCCAATGCAGTCTAAATGCAATCCCTCCAACAGAAAAGTAAGCAAAAGAACACTTAAAAGCGTCTCCCGCTCTTTACTAACAGTATGTAAAAGACGCTTTTAAGCGTTTCCCGCAAACAATGTATTAATAATATATTATTAGATTAAAACCAATATTTTTAGCTTTTCCACTTTATTTTTATTTGACCAGCGACCGGGTTTCAGCATGGTTATCAACTCCTGCCTTGTTTTATATATATATAACATAACAATTTGTATAGCTTCCCACCAGTCTGATGATGTCGGTAACGACGAAACCCGGTCGCTGGTCAAATAAAAATAAAGTGGAAAAGCTAAATATATTGGTTTGAATCTAATAATATATTAAAAATGCAATTCCATCACGAAGTGTCAGTGGATAATGTAAAACAATGTATTAACCGGATCCACGCGGCTCGCATAACCGTATGTGTTTTAACAGGACATGCCCCATACGCGGCTGACATAAGCGTTTGTGTTTTCACTTTGCTCCAAGTTTCGAACCTCAGTTCAACTTGGAAGGATTTTTTCATGGTGTGGAACTTTGGATAAAATAATACGTCAATCCTCGGCCTTATGACATCTGTTGAAATATCTGACTAATAATTTGTAACATCAAAAGGATAAATTAAACAACAGATCCCTGATTTTTCTTGCGGTCGGTAATTAGTCCGCGCCATAATCATGCCCTATATCTGTCTCACTCTCGACGCTACGCATCGCCAGTGGGTAAGAGTGACACACGATGCGTGCTTTGATTTATTTATGTTACGATCTAATTTGTTTATATTACGATATATTTCAAGAATAATGTGACACATGTGTATTATAGAGTACCAAAAAGGCACAATGAATCCCATTGAACGTTTTTGTTTAGGAAAATAAATCGTTTCATAACTAAAGACATGATAAAAGTAATCATTTAAAAAACGGCGAAATACAGCCGCGCACGAGCGTTCTTAGGAACAAAGTTAACGCGTTTAAAAGGTTAATACCGTCTGGCACAATGGGTTAAAGAATGTGGAATATTTTTACTTACGTGGGCGACTGTGGGTCACAGATCCATACATTACTATATATATATAATTTAAATAAGTGATTAAAAACTAATATCACAGATGCACTAACTATCTCACGTCACATTGGTGAAACTGACCCATTTCCAAACACTTTATTTAATTTAAGTAGTAACACACGTGTTGATGCAATACTTTATCAGATTATTTATTCAAATGGGAACACAGCATTATCTTAACGATGTAATATGATGAATACATCTTTATGATATAATTTATATAAACACAAATGCAAAATAAAAGTCCTAAAAAATAACTCGCAATTTCGATGTGAAACATATCTTCGGAGAAGATACATTACGGGAAAGTACGTCGTTAGACAATCGGTGCATTTTAGTGAATAAAAGATATTTTATGTTTTCGCATTTAACTATACAAATAAAAGGTCACAAAGTTCAAAATGAGTCATGTTTGATAATGGATACGAGAGATATTGGAATGTTGACTTTGTGGAAGGAGTGGTATACCTCAATTAGTCCTGCTTGAAATTGAATTCCTCAAGGAATCAATAAAAAAAATAGTTATTACTTCAACAAGTTCAAAATATTATTATTTTTTTTTAAATATAAATATGAGTATCCTTGAGAAGGCATATTTTTAAGTCTTCAAAATGTTAAAGGTAATAAAAAAAAATTAGGGCGGATTTTCAATTTCTAGGCCAGCCAGCCATTTTGGGGGTTTTATTTATATTTAAATGTTTCTTTGCAATATAACCCTTAAAAGTATCTTTCGTTGTTTTGTACAGTAATAATAATAAAACCCTTATCCGCACCCCAATGGTGCATAGGGCACTGTGTCTTATAAACGCAGTGTTATCATGATCGTTTTACAGATGAAGGAAAGGTGATCCAGCCCTCCGCTTCAGGTACCAGTCCATGGTAATATTGAATAAATATTACAGTGAAAAAATCACTTATATTTATTTTTACCCCCCTTGGGAATCGAACCCGGGACCTCCAGAACGGTAGCCGAGCGTGCTGACCATTACAGTACACGTTTTGTACAGTAGTGATCTTTTTTTAACAATATATTTTTAAAACTATATTAAATCATTGTGTAGATGTCAATGATATGCCGATTTGAAATCAAATAGTTAATAAATTCATGTCCACCGCCGTAGTAAAGTGGTTAGCGTGTTTAGCTACCATGCTGGAGGCCCGAGGTTCGATATCCGTGGCAGTGAAAATAGATATGAGTAATTTTTTCACTCTAATAATTATTTAATGTTACCAGGAGATGTTACTTGAAAGGCAGAACTGATCACATTGTAATTAACAAACGTATGTCAATGCGATGCTGTATCCTATGCAGATAAAGGATTTTTTTAAAGGCTTTGATTTTTTGTTTAAAATCAGCATATTTTTCCATAAAATAAACATTAAATGTTGAAGTATTTGACTAGTAGCAACATCAGCAATAGTGTTGAAGTATTTGACTAGTAGCAACATCAGCAATAGTGTTGAAGTATTTGACTAGTAGCAACATCAGCAATAATGTTGAAGTATTTGACTAGTAGCAACATCAGCAATAGTGTTGAAGTATTTGACTAGTAGCAACATCAGCAATAGTGTTGAAGTATTTGACTAGTAGCAACATCAGCAATAGTGTTGAAGTATTTGACTAGTAGCAACATCAGCAATAGTGTTGAAGTATTTGACTAGTAGCAACATCAGCAATAGTGTTGAAGTATTTGACTAGTAGCAACATCAGCAATAGTGTTGAAGTATTTGACTAGTAGCAACATCAGCAATAGTGTTCGGTTTATAACAGAATAAATTGAAAACAGACCGAGAAAGGACTAGGTATATCTCCAAGTACACAAGTTGGTTAGGAATGAAATTATGTAGAAGTGAAGTAATGAACATAAGAAATAAACTTTGTGTTTTTTATGGCCAAAATAACACTTAATTTTGTTTATAATAGAAAAAAAAAAATGTAATATTTTTTTTAGCGAGTGTTTTTGCCTAGAATTTTCACTCATGAATTACATGAAATTATATTAACTTTAAACATAAAGAGTAAATCCATTCACAAGTAGGCATAGGCTATGAAACTTAAAAAGTTGAAGCCTGAATAGGGTCATAATAAGCAGTGTTGCATAAGCCGTAGCTTATTCAGAGTCACATGGACGCTAGGTAATTCAAAAATGTCATTTTTTTTGGTTTATAACCGACTATAATGGAAACAGACGGAAAAAGACTAACCGAGGTATATCTGTAAGTACACAAGTTGATAAAAAATTAAATTATGTCAAGGTGAAATAATTAACATTCCAACATGAGGAACCAACATTTTTTTATAATGTCCAAATCACACTTAATTTTATTTATAATGGAAAAATTCATTAATTATATTTTTTGGTTTATAACCGACTATAATGTAAACAGACCGAGAAAGGACTAACTGAGGTATATCTCTAAGTACACATGTTGATAAGGAATCAAATTATGTCAAGGTGAAGTAATGACCATTCCAACATGACAAACCAACTTTTTTTTTAATGGTCAAAATCACATTTAATTTTATATATAATACAAAAATTTATTTGTTTTATATTTTTTTTATTTATTTATTGATTTGGCGTTCAATTTGTAGAACTGCATTTTAATTTTTTTTTTTTAAATCATACAAATTTTTTGAGTCTACTAAGTTGTATTTTATTAACAAAAACACATAAAAATTAATATTGTGACAATTGTTTCACCTAGTTATGGCATTTTCAAACGAATGTCTTTCGTATGAAAATGAAAAATTCATTAGTTTGAAAATGCCATAAGTAGGCGAAACAATTGTAACAATATTAATTTTTATGTGTTTTTCTTAATAAAATACAACTTAGTAGACTTAAAAATCTGTGTTTGATTTTTTTTAAATTAATACATAAAATATATTCTTCATTTTCACTGACAACATTCCACACGTGTTTGCATAAACTTGGAGTGTATCCACGCGACGCTATCACCCGAATAGCACTGTTTAAATACAAGAGAATTGCAAGGAAACCTTACAAGATAGCACACAAAGAAGTATGTGTGTACACTATCAAATTGTACCATTCATTATCTCACATCAAGTAAATGTTGACCGGAAACCTCACATTCCAATGTCAAATACACCCAAAATAGATTCCATTCACCCAATTTAAGGGGAATGTTTTAAAAATTCCAAGTACAAAATCAATGGCTTCATTCATAATCTATATAAAGAATAAATATATGTCATAATATAATATAATAATAATAAAACCCTTATCCGCACCCCAATGGTGCATAGAGCACTGCGTCATATAAACGCAGTGTTATCTTGATCGTTTACACATGAAGGAAAGGTGATCAGCCCTCCGCTTCAGGTACCAGTCCAGGGTAATATTGAATAAATATGACAGTTAAAAAAATCACTTATATTTATTTTACCCCCCTTGGGCATCGAACCCGGGACCTCCAGAACGGTAGCCGAGCGTGCTGACCATTACACTACGGAGGCGGACAAATATGTCATAAATAAATTTTATTTATTGTAACTGCAGACAGTTGGTAGAATTCCATTTTGAATTGTTGGGTAATATATCCAAAATTAAAGAAGGTTTATTGGATTTCAATTCTACATTTATTTATGTATATGTTAATACGTGACGCGTTTTGTCTTATTAAGACATTATCAAACACTCGAGTGTTTGATAATGTCTTAATAAGACGAAACGCGTCACGTATTAACATTTACATTAAAAAAATTAGAATTCAAATCCAATAAACCTTGTTTAATTTTGGATATATTACCCAACAAGTCATAAATAAAAATGAAATTTCACAACATTTTGAGTGTGTCCTAATAGTTTTTCACAAATCTTTTTTTTCTCTTTCTACCAACCCTTATCCGCGCCCAATGGTGCATAGGGCACATTACGCTTAGTTTTAATTATTTATTAATAATTTAAGAATATATATACTTCTTCTTCAAACTCTCTTCCGCACCCGTTGGTGCATAAGGCACTGCATCATATAAACGCAGTATTATCTTGATTGTTAACACATGAACGAAAGGTGATCAGCCCTCCGCTTCAGGTACCAGTCCAGGGTAACATTGAGTAAATATTAGAATGAAGTCACTTATATTTATTTGATCCCCCTGGGAATCGAACCTGGGACCTCCAGAACGGTAGCCGAGCGTACTGATCATTACACTACGCGGACAAAAATTTCATTTACAAGTAAAACTCTAATTAAAAATGGATGGATTTCACTACAAAGTGAGTGTTGAATCAATTAAAATGTTATCAGAGGTCTGACATTATGGCGCTCATTCCATCCACACTGATTGATTGTCATTATTCTTTTGGAGTGCGGAACTATGCGATGCACCGATGACCCGACCTTTGCTGAATAAGGACACTCGCACAATTGAACGGTGTCAATTACAGAAGGCGGCCAGATTATCCTAATGTCGTCTCCACTCAATTTACCAGAAGGTCAATTGGACAAATATGTACATGTCAAATACTCTGGATATTTTGCCGGTGACTGTACGCAGCTATAAGCTCAAACAAACGGGATGTTCATTTTAGACATATCAACATAGATGAAAAAAAATATGGAAATTCATTAATTGATTCGGCAGTCACTTTGTGGTAAAATGTATCCATTTTTAATTAATGTTTTACTTGGTAAATATTACTATTTCTTAAAATCTACTGTGACACGTGTTTCGATGCATTCCGCATCATTTTCCGGTGTTATATAACAGCATATTACGGGGCTCGGGTATAGGTAATAATAACTCGTAATTAGGATGCAATCGGTTTATTCAACAGGTTGCCATGACAGTACAATGACAAGTGTGTGCAGCATCCCCTGCATTAGTCTCATAAGGGATATAACGTAAACATTCCCCGCGTACACCCCGCCCTGCCCCTAGCAGGCGCTTGGGGTCATAGTTCATGTTGCTACAAATATTACGCCGTAACAATAACTTTATAGGGAATAATATTTTTTTAATATGGTGTTTGAAAATTATGCGGAATGCATCGAAACACGTGTCACAGTAGATTTTAAGAAAAGGCGGTATTTACTAAGTAAAACATTAATTTAAAAAGTATATGGAAGTCTGGGCATTTTTTTTTTAAATAAAAAAATAAATATATTTGTGTTTTTATTATTTACACAAATATTTCAATTTCATACTATTTCCGTGAGCCTAAGCGGCTCATTATTAGAAATAGGTATCAAATTGTGGTAGAGTGGATTCGAACCGACAAACTCTGACTTAAGAGTCCGCGAAACTAACCAAGAGGCCACAACCCGACACATTTACAGGGCTTACGATTGTCACAGGCTGGTTTAAGCGATTATTTTACACACGTGTAAGATTTACTAATTCTACACTACATCTACTACATCATTTTAGACTACATTTACAAATGTACTACAAAATTACAAATGTAATCTACATTTGACCTAATGATAGAATGGTAATTCGAATACCGGTAGTCATAAAGTAGTGTTTTTAAGTGGAACAATGAATGATAAGGAGAGTGTTAGAATAAAAGTTTACGTAAACATAGGTAAGCCAAGATCTGGACTAGCCAATTGGCGGAATTTTAAACAAGGATAATTGCGTGTTTAAAAAAAATGTTTTACAAAATAATATGTAACTTACCTCTTTTGGAAACAATAGTCGCTCCATTGTATATGGAATCTGGCAATAAACCTCGATCTTCCGTCATTTTGTAAAATCAGCAATAACTGAAAAGCAAAAATTGCAATATTAGAAAACAGAAAATTACACCACTATTTGAATTACAAACATTCATTGCATATTGACACATTTCAGACGGGTGTTTTTTACGCCTGTGGACCGCTGGAGACGGGATTTGATAATTTTGTACGTATAGTTAAGACCTTAACAAAGAGATTGGTATATAATATTCATATAAAAACATTGGATAATTCCTTCTTTTCTGCCTTTGAAATGAGGCCGGCGCAGAAGGTAAAGATACCCTTCGCGTCCTTAAGCATCAATCGACCCAACAGGTAGAAATACCTTTCCCGTACGAAGTGTGTTGAAATTATCTAAGGAGTGGTCCTGATCCCGCTTTAAAATAGTACGTTTGTTATTTGACTTTTACTTGGTAAATATCAGTATTTATTGAAATCTACTGTGTTATGTGTTTTGATCCAAACATTATTATCAAACAGTTTTTTATTTAATTATTTATGTTTCAATTTAATTTATTTGATTTATTTGGCAGTTACCCAGTGAGAGGATGTTTCTGGCAGTGTTAAGACTTATTTTTATTTACAAACAAAATAATAATAACAAACAAAAAACTTTACAGTTGAATGCGTCATTTAAGAAATTATGACCGCAATTCTAGAATTAGGTTCAGAAAGAAGGGTGGATACTTGGGTGGAGAGTTGGATTACTGCCCGTGTCAAGCTATTTATAAAGGTTTAAGAATTTAAAAATATATAAGTTTATTTTATTTAAACGATACAACAAACTGGCATGTTAAAATGTTTGAATTTTGTTATGAAAATCAGAGCTGTATTATCTTAACATGTGCGTAGCGGTATAACGTTATTAATATGTGTGCTTTTTGCTTGAACACTAGAATAAGAGAAGTATGCAAGATCGAAGTTGTCGTTAGGTGGGGAAGGCAAGGAGATAATGGTATGCGCTATGCGGTATACACTTGTCATTGTACTGTCGTGGCGACCTGTTGAATAAACCGATTGCATCCTAGTTACACCGAGTTATTATTACGTATAATGGTATGTGATGAGAATGAAACCGTTGAGATTCCCCCACATCTTACTGCACGGCCAACTCAAAGTTAGATGACTCTCAGGCAGACCAGCAAAGAGATGGATTGACAGCTGGAAATCGACATCGCAAGAGGCCAATCCCTCTTAATAACAGGCCACACGACCTACATCAAGAAGAAGAAGAATCTTTTCGCTTGTCTTGCGAGTTTAGAAGATGTGGTTGCGCAGAGAGATTTATGTTTACTATTACTATTATTTTATCACTCGGTGGTTACTATTTTAGGCGTGCGGTGGTTTGACTTTGAGAGGAATGAAGAGATAAGGTGTAGGACGCAGGAAGTCTTGGTCAACTGTCGTCAAGAGGCGATTCAGTTGGCTTGGCCATGCACTACGCATGCCTCCCGAGAGCCGCCATCAAGCTTGCCTCCTTTACAAGGCGTCAGATTCGCACCGCCCACTGCTGACAATTCGTCGGCAGTTCTTGTCTGAACTTCGGGAGGATGCAAGGGAGCTGGTGGCCGACAGAAAAGCCTGGGGACAGTTTGTGGACTCCATATGCTCCACATAGGGAGGTGATAAGGTTTAATTAATTAATTCAAATTAAATCACTATCACGTTTAACAAACCCTGTTCTTTTTTCTTCTTTCTGTAAAGATGAAAAACAGACTTTAGGTGAATTTGACCACACACAGTAAATGTTGATAACAAACTAAGGCCTGTTGGAGTAAACAGTTTGGATTTTGGACAGCTTAGAACAAGGAGTCCTTTATCTGGAAATTCTGTAGTTCCCCTTCTTAGGAATTTATATTTCTGATAAGGACACTGTGTAACAGAATGCCACCATTAAAAAGACATAATCATTTAAAAATTTGATGCCATGGGATATTTTAATAACTAATTTTGAGGTCCATAACCCTCTGCACTCCTTAATTTTTAATTTGTACCTAAACCAATGACTTAATTAATTCACAAAAGAGGTTTCATATTAGTTATGTATGGGAAAAAATGTGTATTAATTTTTTTTGTTTAAAATTAATTTTGAAATTATGCCACATAATAAAATAACAAATAACTATGTAATTTTTTCCACATAATTTTTTTTTAACCAGCGACCGGGTTTTAATGTAACCGACATCATCAGACTGATAGACAGACATCCAGTCTGAGGATGTCGGGGTCGCGGGTCAAATAGAATTTATGTGGAAAAAACTATTCAGTTGTTATTTTGTTATATAAAATGCAGTTCCACCAAGAAATGGCAGTAAAAAATTTATATCTAATAACAGTTTATGTCTTATCATTGACATCAATCCACAATAAGTTATTTTGTATGTTATAAGTTATAAAAT
Organism: Brachycentrus maculatus; assembly: GCF_059751285.1. Lineage (NCBI taxonomy): Eukaryota > Metazoa > Arthropoda > Insecta > Trichoptera > Brachycentridae > Brachycentrus > Brachycentrus maculatus. The sequence continues at coordinate 767,830 of NW_028281123.1, read as the reverse complement.
GATAAGAATCTTCGTTTTTACGTTTTATCTTGTTTTCCGGGATGATATTTATCCTCCGTGTGTGCAAATTAGAGCATTGTTTAACAACTAAATTACATCATAAAGTAATAAACCAAAAATACAAAATATAATGTCTCACAACGAGACACTTTAGGTGCACTGTTAACGATCAATAAAACTGCATGTGACACAATTTGCACACGACATATTTCGATGTAGGCGGTATGCGTCTTTGCTGAGATTTATTATGTTCTTTGAGAGGAGCATTCAAAAGCAGACACTGTGTCAAAACTGAATCAATTTTTAGATCTCTGGTATCATTAACACATCGCTCACTCCTTTCAAGAATGTCATAAATCAAAAAAACTTGATTTTTCAGGAGAACGTTTTTAAAGTTTAAAAATATAATACAATGTATTAAAAATAAATATCAAGCCACTTATTGAACTTTTTACTGTGCAACAGATCTTTTTAGGTAAAACATGAAGGTGTTTTCTCCATTTGAAAAATATTAAGTATATTTAAAAAAATAATTAAACAATACCTTTTCTTCAAAATGCAAAAACAACACTCTGTAGCGAGTAAATATTAAGTTAAAAATAAGCCGCTTTCGCTGGGATATAGTACATTTTCTGGGCATTCCGAAGACATGCACAACTAAAAATTGAAAATTTTGATTTATGACGTTCTGGAAAGGAGTGAGCGACATGTGTTATGGTGAAGTTTGTCAAAGAAATGTAATTTGACGCAGGCGATATTAGATTGCATTGAAAGAATGATGACAGAAAAGAACCGATGATATTTACAAAATTTTTGGGTGTCCAAATCCTTGTTCACAAATCTGGGTTTCTTTCTCCACATAGGAATTATTTCCCGTGAACTCGAACATAAGGCATCATTAAATTTATGATATTCTATTTATTATTTGGCATTTACTTTGTGGTAAGACACGATTGAATTATAAATGAAAACACTTGTTTTTTTTACGACTTGAGTGTTATATTTATTTTTAACGACTAGTTTCGGAAGCTACAGATGCTTCCATCTACTGCACCATATACGGGCACTGCATCATATAAATGCAGTGTTATCTTGATTGTTAACACATGAAGTAATGGTGATCAGTCCTCCACCAGTAACCAGTTCAGAGTAATATTGAATAAATATTAGAGTGAAAAAATCACTTGACCCCCCCCCTCCCCTGGGAATCAAACTTGGAACCTCCAGTATGGCAGCCGAGGGTGCTGACAATTACACTACAGAGGCGGAATCGGCGACGGATTACTTGAAAAATATCAAATTTAAATTTTGAAAATCAGATATTTTAGGCTATTGTTATAATTTGTATTGAGATTATTGATGTGATGTGACAACTTATGACCATACGATAAATAAATATACTCCCCAAAGATGGTCACTGATCTGACCAATTGGTCGTTAAAAGGGACAATTGAAGCAATAATAGCCGTTTGTGAATTCTCATCGATGGTGGATGAGAATTTTGAGTGGCGTCAATATTTATATTTTATCCCAGGATTAGGAAGTGACATTGATATTTATATTTTATCCCAGGATTAGGAAGTGGCGTCGATATTTATATTTTATCCCAGGATTAGGAAGTGACGTCGATATTTATATTTTATCCCAGGATTAGGAAGTGACGTCGATATTTATATTTTATCCCAGGATTAGGAAGTGACGTCGATATTTATATTTTATCCCAGGATTAGGACTCCTACTTTATCCAGTCTTCCTTTAGTAATAAAATATTTATCAAAAATTATCAAAACCATGCATGAAACATTTTATCTGTTTGCAGAACTGCATGTGAACATTTTTTTTTAAATGGGAAATAGCAGATAAAGGCCAACTGGTTTATGATAGGAAATACTTGGAATTTTTTAGCTAACCCTTTGGCTACCAGGACTTTTGGGGTTACTATGCTAGAAATGCTGAGATTTAACCATAAATAATTGAAAAGTAAATTGAGTTGATAATTTATAAACATTCTATGCCATTGTTGAAACAAATGTGTTTTTAAGTTTCATCTTCGGTGTGATGAAAAATGGATGTATGTTTACAAAATCACTATTCACTCAAAGTCCACCACCTTTTTTGCGCTGTGCGATTAACAATGCATATCAAATTAGGTTGCCGACCTAATTTACACATCCGGTATTGAAAGAAATAGAGCAGGGGTGCGAGTCATTAAAAATATATATATTTATATATATATATATATATATATATATATATATATATATATATATATATATATATATATATATATATTTATATTTAGCTATTAAATGTATGTATTATATTTGTATCTATTTGAAGAATATTACAGCTTTACATAACTTACTCTTAATGGAAATAAAATTGGTTTAATGTACTTTGTTTTACTCATTTCTCTTTAAGTATTTTTGTAACTTCTTGCAACATTATAACTAAATATATTCTAAATGAACATTCAGTGTCGGGTTGTGGTCCCGTGGTTAGTGTCGCAGAGACGAGTCAGAGCTTCTGGATTGGAACCCACTCTACCGCAAATTGATACCTATTTTTCATAATGAGCCGCTTAGGCTGACAGAAATAGTATCAAATTGAAGTATTTTTGTTAATAATAAAAACATAAATATTTCTCTTTTATCAATTAAAAAAAATATATATGTACAATTGATTGAAGAAAAAAAAAGTAATATGAATCGAAATTTTTTATACAACCCTGAAGGAATCCCTCTCATATTGTCCAAAATGATCCAATACTTTTATAAATCATGACATCCGAAGAATCCAGATTTCTTTCTAGAGTTCTGGTAACCAAAGGGTTAAATATATACATATGTATATGTCAAATATACAATCTAGTGCTCTGTGACCCTCTGTGTGAGTACTATCATTATGAGATAAGGGGAAAAACATAATAACCTCTTATTTAATCATGATGTAATGGTTAACAGCAACAAAAAAAATTAATTTATGAATTCATACATCGCTCACTCCTTTCAAGAATGTCATAAATAAAAAATCGGCAGTTTTCAGGTGTGCATGTTTTCGGAATGCCCAGAAAATGTACTTTATCCCAGCAAAAACGGCATATTTTTAACTTAATATTTACCCGCTACAGGGCAGAAAGTGTTGTTTTTGCATTTTGAAGAAAAGGTATTGTTTAATTATTTTTTTAAATATACTTAATATTTTTCAAAAGGAGAAAAAACCTTCATGTTTTACCTAAAAAGATCTGTTGCACAGTAAAAAGTTCAATAAGTGGCTTGATATTTATTTTTAATACATTGTATTATATTGTTAAACTTTAAAAACGTTCTCCTGAAAGTTTTTTTTATTTATGACGTTCTTGAAAGGAGTGAGCGACAAGTTTTTATTTTAGAAGATAGTTACATTCTACAAATTATAATGATAGGAAAATAGAAAGATGCCAAGGAGCTGGCAGGAAGCAAACATCGTGGCTTCGCATCATTCCCGACTGGATCGGGATGAGAGGAGTGGAAGAGTTGTTCCGGTCGGTGCAGGACCATCGATTTTAGGCTGCCGTTACAGATGACAGATTTTACTCTACTAGGTAGTACTTTTAGTTTTATACACATTTTTGGAATTGGACATAGTATATGATAAAACAGAAGAATGAAAATATGTTGTTATGTATTAATTTTAAATCAAACACAGATTTTTTGAGTCTACTAAGTTGTATTTTATTAACAAAAACACATAAAAAATTCATATTGTGACAATTGTCACAATATAAGTCCCGTGGTTAGTGTCGCAGACTCGAGTCAGAGCTTCTGGATTGGAACCCACTCTACCGCAAATTGATACCTATTTTTCATAATGAGCCGCTTAGGCTGACAGAAATAGTATCAAATTGAAGTATTTTTGTTAATAATAAAAACATAAATATTTCTCTTTTATCAATTAAAAAAAAAAATTATGTACAATTGAAAAACACATAAAAAACTCATATTGTGACAATTGTCACAATATGAATTAATTATTTATGTGTTTTTGTTAATAAAGTACAACTTAGTAGACTCAAAAAATGTGTGTTTGATTTAAAATTAATACATAAATTAAAATGGAGTTCTACAAATTAAATGCCAAATCAATAAATAATGAAAATATGTATGGATTCGAGCATGATTAACATTTGATAATAAGTACTGAAACGTTGGGAGGATTATTACTATCAAAACAACTACAGTGATCCATGCTACAAACTAAAAATAGAAAAGGATTTGATTTCTAAAATAAATAAAAATGTGTATAAAAATTGATTTTATATTTTGGTTTATTGATTCTATACAGATTTATACAGATTTCTAGACGGTTTGATTCAAGTTTTTTGATTTGGCATATGGCAACATTGTCGCTAACGTTGATGGAACCTAACAAGGCACGCGAAAAAGAGAAGAGGAAGATTGTTGGAGTTTAACATACAGTTAAACTACCATGAAATGATCTTGTATTTACTTAAATTTTCCTAATAACTAATATATAATTAATGTTAGATCTCTAAGGATATCTAACTACCTAACCATCACACCACTTCACGCCACGGGAGTAGGCAGAGAGAATGGAACGCCACACTACTCTGTCTTTGCAAACATTGTTCCCCTCCTTGACATTTATGCATCTCCTCATACATACCCGCGGATTATTTTGACTCCTGATCGCTTTCAAGTATTTGACATACTTGATCAAGCCAATTTTTTCTCGATCTTCCTCTGCTTCTTTTACCAACCGCATTCACCTCGTAAATTTGTTTTACTGTTCTTTCTTCACTCATTCGATTCACACGGTCAAAACATCGCAAAACACCTTTCTTAATTTTATCGATAGTGCTTATCTCCGCCTTACTACATTCTTGCCTTATTTCACCTTTAGGACATCTCAACGTGCCCTACGTAAAGTGCTCTAACTACACTTTTGACAATTTTGAGATATTTGGTGTATGTTATCAACTGACCATTATCTACAAATATAAACAAACAAAAAATAATAATAAAATGAATTACACCTGGTTTTCAGGCGTATAAGACGCTATCTACATCAAATTTTCAAAATGAACTGAACTCCTAAAACGCTTAGAATTTCTTTACTAGTTTAGAATTTCGGATAAAACTGTTAATTAATAGCAAAAAAATATGTTGAAAAAATCTTCTAAGCTCTCTCCTGTAAAATAACAGATTTGCAGATAGAGTACTTAACGTAGGGGCCGTCAATCTATCATACATTGTTTTACTACACATTCTTCTAAGGTATCGCTCTGATCAGTCAAGTTTTTTATTAAATGAGATATTACCAAATGTTTTTCTATAGCAAAAAGGGTCCGCTAACTTGTTTGAATATCTGTTGAAATGTTGTCACGATATTTATTCAAGCATTCTTTATATCGCCATTGGAACATCTATCATACATGGTTTTGCCGCACTGAGTGTTGCATTCAGTCATCCTTCTTTTGCCAAAAAACCGCCTGACAACACCGTTTTAGTAAAAATGCCCTTGAAGATATTACGAAATTGGGGTTACATAAATAATACAAAATAATTATTATTCTAGCACCAAATAACACATTAGTTACGGCAATGTTTTGATAAAACTGTATCTTGAGGAATGCGACATTAGATAGCTGTCCGTAAATATAAAATATGTCAGTGAACTTCATATTTTGAACTTGAGGTTGAACTCGAAAACAATACAAAAACGGTTAAATGGTCTCTAACGTCTCAAAATAAAATCATGTTAGTCCACAAATCACAAAAGTAAAAAAATGTTAAAAACACTAATAAAATATTAGAAAATAACAACACAGTTTAACAACCGCCGAAAACTCAAAATCTGCGAATAAAAAATGATTTATGGGCTTTCCCCACACGCGTTTATTGCTTTGTAAGTACCAACTGCCGACTTAAGTAAAGGACAATGATCTTTGTATTTTATTTCATTTTAGGACAAAGAAAAAAACGCACCGTCTGTATCCATTGTTTAAAGTTAATTTGTAACATTTCCTTCAAAACAGATTACGACCATTAGCTATGTTTTGAACCAGTAAATATCAGTATTATTTTTTATATTACAACGACATCTATCCACTACACAACAAAAGCAAAAAGGCAAAGAGATTAGAAGTTTGTGACGTATTTTTTGTATACTAAATTGAAGGTAGCCAAAATGCACAAAAATGTGCACCCCGCCACCACACAAGGTTTCTGAAACGCACAAATATGTGCACACCGTACACAATGTGATAATTTAGATAATCTCCCAAATTAATTACGATAGTTAACATACTGAGTACTTACGACCAAAATTAATCAATTATGTTTTTTGATAACAGAAACTTGTTTATCAATTTGATTGCAAAAATCAGTACTTACTGTCAAATCGTTAAAATCATTTAGAATTACTACTGATTAATACTACTATTATTGGATTTTTACAATAGGTAAATGACATAATAGCAATAAAGATAACAGCCAGTGAAACCTCTCATAATGAATAATTCATATTATTTTTTTTAATTCATAAGATGAAGAAGAATATGGAAGTCTGGGCATTTACGGGGCTGACGACCATCATTGGCTGGTTCTTCATCTAAGTTGAGATGACAAAAAATAACTCCTATAACTAACTAACCATCACGCTGCTTCCCGCAGGGATAGGCAGAGAATAGAACGCCACATCACTATGTCTTTGCAAACATTCTTCGCCTCTTCCACGTTCATGTATCTCCTCATACATACCCGCCGATTATTTCGACCGGATTGGAGATAATCCAGATTTGTGAACAAGTATTTGGACACATTCAAAATGTTGTAAACAATATTTATAGTTACCGTAGAACGGGGCTACTTGAACTTTGATGTGATACTTGAGCCCAGTACAAAAAAAAAATCTATATTTGGTCTACAATAATGAACGTATCGACATGATTCATTGTTTCCTTGACAGGTGACATTTATTGTCACGATTCTTTCATTATTGTAGACCAAATACAGATTTAAATCTCTTTTTTGTACCACCTCATTTTGTCTTTTTTGTAACACATCAAAGTTCAAGTAGCCCCATTCTACGGTACAAAAGTATATAACAGTTTTAATAAAACTAGTTTCTCATCCATTCATGAGCTCAAATATTAATAAAACATAATTTGAAGTGCGAGCTGTAGACAGGAAAAAATATTTACATATTTTTAATTCCAATTTATTTTGTACATTTTTAACTGGATTGTTATCAATCATCTAATAACCTCGTGACCGTAAAAACAAAAATGCAGTCAGGGTTACGATAATAGAATATTATACAATAATTTTACCAGATTTATAAACACCACAGCAATGTCACTAGGCTAGTTTAGTAATAAATGTAAAATTGGCAATAAATTATAGCTTTTTAAACATTATTCAATATTAAATCGTATATTTGATAAATTCGATGGCTCTGGTATTATTAAGTTACACGGATGGCACCTATTTTATGGTTTAATTTATATTTTAACGTCATTTTTGTATTACTTTGTAATTTCATGAATGAATACCTCATATTGTACTGCTTAATTTTTTTTTCATATGATACAGAAATTGGTAAGTAAGCAGTGAGCTCAATAAAATTACATAAATTAATAAATAATAAACAATTTCAAAATGCGGGCGTATTTAGTTAACTTGGTTATAGACCCACCCAAGGGTTTTTAGACTTTCGAGGTCATTGAAACAGCAAAATATCGTCAAATCAAAGGTATCGTAATTAAAACCTCCATGAAAAGAATTCGACGTCAGCAACCAATCATTATTTCTTAATTTCAAAAACATGGTCACGCTGCAACCGCGAGTTGCCCTCACCATAAAGCGATAAACGGTAAATAAAGTGTACAGAAAAGGAAACTCACCAGTTACAAGTATAAAATTAAACAAATGTCACTAAATGTAAAACGTGTTAAATATTTATATTTCAGTAGCTTTTAGTTTTCACATAAAATCATTCATTTGAGTGGGACATCACAAAATAAATACCACGAACCACACGCAAAGCGCGCGGCAGAAAATGTCGACATGCGTTCGAAAACAACTTCCGATCTTACTTGATCCGAGTGATCACGGATCAGAGATCAGTGGACAGCTTCACATATCAAAAGATACAATTGAAAATATTCTGCTAAATTTCACGCAACAATCGTGTTGCGGGACATTATAAAAATATTACTGTTATTATTTGCCCTCATGCAATCCTTCAAAATGTACATTGTACATTCCCATATAAAAATCCCGGAAGCGGGATATTTTCTTCTCGAAAAAAACGACCACGTGCTTAGTACATACATACCCGCATGGTTTTTGTATATGATTCATGGATTCGGAATTCCGAAAAAGGAAAACTCATGTTTGGCGGCTACCCAAGTAAGTTTTCGGCTCTCGTTTTCCGGATTCGTAATTTTCCATTACAGATCTGGAAAATTCAACAGATTTACAATTTCCGAAAGTGTGTTTTTGTAAAGATTTTTGAAACTCGGGTAACATGTATTGTAATAAATATTTTTATTAATACACATGCACACACTACTTTGAATTATTTATTTATATTTTTCATAAACATAAGAGGGGTTTTTTTTCTTCTTCGAACCTGATTTTTTTGAGACCACTTATCAGTATAACGATGAATTCTCAAGATGGAAAATAAGGATGGATTTTTAAGGTAAATTAACATTTATAAAGATATTTTAACTATTGCTTTTCAATTTGAACTATTCAAGAAAAACTTTCCTGTAATATAATGTACCAATTAGGTAAGGTTCTCTCATTCATGGTTCATTACTTAAGTAATCATTAATTCGATTGCAAAACAATTGTATCAGTTACGTTGGAGAAAAAGAGATGGGAATAAAATAAAATAGACCTCATGATGAATCCGGCCACCAAATTACTGATGGTTGATGTCTTAAATTAAAATATTTGGTTTGTAGATCAAGGTGTATATATAATTATTGCCTGGTGTCCAGTTTTCCTTTTTGGAAACTGAACATGTTACACGGACATGTTTGCAACAGTTGTGAACATTTGAGAATACCTCTTCCCTTTTAAAATTAGAAAAAATTCTACTTGTGAATATGATGAGACATTATCACAGGATGTCCCTCATTTAGTGTAAGTATGTCCAATTTTGGAAAGGGAGAGATTGAGATTGAGATTCAGTTGACAAAAATTGATGAGGTAATGGGACATAAGGATCTATCGAATTTGGTGGTGTTTTATTTGGAAAATGTGACAAAACAAATAAGACAAATAAATTAGCTATGTGACGGATCTTGATTAATGGATATAAACTAAATCTGCTATAAATCCTTGTACATAATAGGCAATACCAAGGGAAATTTTCTGAGGCAACTAACAAATATATTTTTTAAAAGCTGTGAACATACTGAACTTCACTTTGTGCTCAACATACATTCACTATCGGAGCGCTAACCGTTGCCCATTCAGAATGCGTGGATGTATTCACAAATTGAAATCATCAATGTTTCTTGTTGGCGACTGTAATGAGATTGCGGCTCCAAAGATAATTAATGAAAGGGATAATGTCTAGAAATAAAAAACAAAACTATTTCTTTTGAATAAATTATTTAATTCTTATTATACATTACTTTTATTTCACTACAAAATGCTTATCATACTAGTAAAATGTTGCTCATAATGACTAGAAAAACAAAATAAGTGACTAGATATTTGATGTTAGTATTGTGACAAAACTTGCAAATAGTAATATTGAAGTGACCATGATTTATTAAAGTTGGATCTGAGTGATTATGTACACTGCTGGTAAATGTTTTTAAAAAAACTTACAAAATTGAATAAAAATGTTGTACTCATAAACTGTAAGATAAGTTATAACTGTTTTGCTATTTAACAATCAATAAAAATATAATTGAAAAATAAATGTGTATTTTTATTAGTTTTTAACTATTGTTATTTATTTATTATTAATATTAACACAATTCATGATTCAATTTATTTATTTTTGTGATAGCTTTTTTGCCTTGCCGGAGCATTGTCAAACTGCGTCGAAAAAAACAGTTACAGATATTTAAGCATACAATTAGATTCTTCTATTCTGCAGTGAGACCATTTTTCTTAAATGCGCGTTTGAAACATTGGACAGAATCCTTGGTTGAAATATTATAGTGGTAACTGTTTTTTAACACAATTAAAAATTGACCTCGTAAGGCGAAACAGCTGCCACAAAAATAAATTCAGCGGAATAATAAACTTTGTTTTGATTTAGGTTAATGATAATAAATTACACAATTCTATAAAGTAAGCCGATTCAATAGTTAAAATTAAAATATTTTCATTTATCTGGACGATACTGAATCATAACTACATCAACTACCAACATGTTTTAATGTTTTCAAAAAAATGACAATGTTTTAGCTTCACGGGTTTAGAGTTAGACTCAGCTATCTCCTAACCCATTCTATAAGAGTTGTATTTACTATGTATATCTACAGGTACGTACTAAAAGAACATTGACTTCATTTTAATTTTAAAGGAATAACCCACAAACCGTCTATTTTAGATGCTTGTCTGCAGATAGGATAGTAAGGATAGGGAGGATAAATGTGAAAAATACATCACAAACACCCAGACCAATTGAAAATAAATCTTTCTTGAATTCATTTTGCAATTGGCGGGAATCGAACCCGCAACGCCAATTTCGCAGTCGAGCGTCTACCCAACTAAGCCACAGCGCCTGCCTAGTATAATACACATAGTTATTTCATCTATAGTAAATTTTTGCTCATACAACCAATATTCAAACTGTAATATTGCCACTACAAATACAATACAACTCATGTGTTGCCTCATTTCATTACATTTTATGCGCATGGACACATTGCATTGAGATTATTATTGAGTAATACAGTATAAAATATAAAATATTGTTAGGTACTTACATGTAACCTGATCATCAATTTTCGAAATCAGTTGTGACACTTTAAATTTACACTATAATTATGACATCTTTTATTTACCATTTATTACACTTATTTTATTGAGAACAACTCATTTTTTACTACAACAATAGATATGCAAGCAAGTTACAAACTACATGTTCAGATAAAAAAAGAATTCATTATTGAGGAGATGATAATATAATACATAATTACAACTACAAAACGCATGCATCTCTCTCACTCTTGAAAACAAGCGCTCAAGTTATTACTACGATATGCCAGATAATTATATGTATATATTGTCAAATTACTGTCCAATGATATTTTTCTTCTGGATTATTTCCACAGATGTCAGTAGTATAAATAGTCAGCCACATTTAAAAAGCTAAAAATTATTACAATGTCAACACTAGAACGACCAAAAACAACTTCAGGTACTACGCTGTCAAAAACCGTGTACCAAACGCGTGTTGGACACCATCAAAGATGTCACACACTGTATACCAAATGCAGTTGAGTATTACCCAAGGTGTCACGGACTATGTTCTGACCGTGGGCAAAGAGTTAATTTAATCGCAAATAGAAAAGTGATATAACACCCCACTCCAAAAAGATATTGGGTATCAGATTTTGCAAGATATGGTCTGTTAGTTTAGGCTAGGTCAGCTTAAACCAGGTTAGGTTAACTGCTAATTTATCAAAAAAAGAAGAAGCCATGAGTCTAACAGAACCAAGTTTTTACAGGCGGTTCCGTCATATCTGCCCACTCCATGGCATGGCCGTTCTCCTCATGTCAAAAGCCATTTATCCCTTTAACCAAACTTCCATTGTTATTATTGACCGATCCGTTGATAATGCCATTACTCCGTCGCACAGATTCTGGTTTGACAGGCACGTAATCTTCATCTACAGAGTTTCCAGCATCAGACATTAACAAATCCCCTGTAATCAGGCGTTCAGGTATTGCCAGTCCTTCCATGTTAAAGTTTCTGTTGACGATGTTGGCCTCGTTCAGGAGTAGGAGGGATTCTTCGAGGGTTCTTGCTCGGTGTTTCTTGGCGGCTAGGTCCTCGTCGATGGCGTGGCGGTGGCGAAGAACAAGGCTGTTGGTGTTGGAGCCGAGATATGGAGGTGGTTGAGGACGGTTGTAGTCCACTTCGAGATTCGGGTTGGATCGGGGTTTAGCCAGACTGTTGTTCGGACTGAAAGAAAACAGACCATTAAAAATTAAAAAAAACTAAATGAAAAAAACACACAATTGAGAAAAAATAAAGCGAAAAAATTAAGACTAGAGTTATCTAAAGAAAATATACATTCAGTAAATATTTTTAAAAAAAAAATTGTATGCACAAAATGTCTTCCATTTCTTGTTTATTCATTTTAAAGTGTAAATTATAGAATTAAAAAAATTAAATAAAATTGTTGTAAGAATATTCTTTTAACATAAGAATTATTAAAAATATATAAAATATTTGAGTGTCTAAATTTTTGATCACAAATACTGGATTTGCTACACTAAAGAGTTATTTAAATGTACTGAGATAGAAATATGGAATTTTGATTATTTGGATGTCAATAATGTATAGAGTAGTGAAAGTTACTAAGTATATAAACAAGCCAATAACAGGTGGTAAGCTCTGTAAATACCTAGACATATTTCCATCTTAATAGACTTCATTATCTTTGTTAAGATAACATTAGTGTACTAATTAGGGTCGTATACTAATCACAAGTAACCGCAAACCCAATTGTGATCTGTACAACGTTTTTGGTGCCTCTCGCGCTCTACCAAAAGTAATCAAATAGAACCCTTTTAAACTTCTCTCGCTCACTACCAACAGTATGTAAAAGACACTTAAGCGTTTTCAGCAAACAATGTGTTGAAATAAATAAATTAGGGATTAAATTTAACCTGATTCCCAAGTTGGTTTTATTGCTGACATCATCAGCAATGTGGGTATTGAGGTTGGCCGTACTGCTGCTCTCATTGGCTTCCGTCATCACGGAACTCTGCATCCGGCGATTCTTCACCCTGCTACAATTGCTTCTGTAATGCAAAACCTGTACTTAAACATAATGATTCATGATAACTTTTCCAATCAATCTTTTAACCCTTTGAACGCGTTAAGCAAAAAAGAAAAGCTGACTTGAAAAATGCAAGTATATATTTTATAAAATTGCTTTTATTTACTTTATTTGTTTCAGCCATGTCCATGGCTTTTACAAGCCATGGACTATAGTGGATTTACGCATTCAAAGGAGAAAAAAAATTGGGCGACTTTAGTCGATTTACGCGTCCAAAGGGTTAAATAAGTAATGATTGATATAAATTCAATATTATTCACGATTGATATAAATATAATAAAAAAAACATGCATTTTAAAAGAAATGTTTGAGAACGGGAATAAATGGATGGTATTATTTATGTACATATTCAAACATTTAAAAAAAATTATTTGATCCCTATACAGACCAAAATGATGCATAAGGCATCACAGCAGATTAACACGGTGTTAACTTGATGGTTATTTACATGAAGACAAAAGATTGTCATTTAAAATAAAAATTTGACGAATTTATAAAGACCCTTCTTCAAAAAATAAGGACGCTTAACATTTTTCGTATTTACTTATATTAAACTATTTTTTAAATTTATTTATTATGTTTTATTTAAAATGTAAATTAAGACACTAATAATGCTTAAAAAAAAAAACAATATTTTAGTATTGAATTACCTCTCTAATTGAGTGTCCCGCTTGTATTTAGGGAGGCTGTACACATTACAAAATGTATTTTAAATTTAAATTATAATTGCAATTAAAAGGTTAAACAATAAATAGCCTTTAAAATATCAAATAATATAAAGCTTTATGGAGGTAGAAAAATATTTGCGATATACAAACTTAATTATAATGAATTACACATGTCTCAATCAAAAAACTTGATTTTTCAGGAGGACGTTTTTAAAGTTTAAAAATATAACACAATGTATTAAAAATAAATATCAAGCAACAGATCTTTTTAGGTAAAACCTGCAGGTTTTTTCTCCATTTGAAAAATATTTAGCATATTTAAAAAAATAATTAAACAATACCTTGTGTTAAAAAAGCAAAAACAACATTTTCTGCCCTGTAGCGGGTATATATTAAGTTAAAAATATGCCTCTTTTGCTGGAATATAGTACATTTTCTGGGCATTCCGAAAACATGCACAACTGAAAATTGTCAATTTTTGATTTATGATATTCTTCAAAGGAGTGAGCAATGTAGATAAATGCAATACATTAATCCAGAGAAAAAAGTCAATTTCTTGAAAAGGAAGAAAGCGTTACATAGCTCAATATTTGAAGGGATATGAGATTTGGTAAAGGTAAATTTACAGTTGTGATGAATTCTGCATTATTCTCAAATATCACACAATTCTCTAGTTCTCAAACAGTTCCAGCCAACAGGACCTGCCACTGCAAAGGCTTAGTGTGGCTTAGGAGCTCACATATTTGGTTAAAAATGAACCATGCATGGCAAAAAGCGCACTCAACATAAATGTAAAAATTCTACCTTTTATTTTTTACATACGCCGTGCACGGTTGAAACAATTTATGTAAGAATTCTACAAATTCTCTATCTTCCCTGGAATTTTGATAAAAACAAGAAATCAACTACAAAAAGCATAAACATCAAGCAAATGATAAAATAACAATTATAATACACAAGAAATATAAATTTTCAATTGCAAATAATAAACGATGAAAACAAAATATAAATTTGACCAAGAAACAATAAAATAAAATAAAAATTAGATATGTGTACATATATTTTTTTTTTGCAATTTCAATACTAAACATGTTTCTTCATTAATTGGTTCGGCAGTAACTAATTGGTACTATATGGTAAAAATCCAAAACAAATAGATTTGATATATTTAAAAAATATATAATTGCTTCATTGTGCAATTACGCAGAGAACATCATAGTCTTAGCTTAACTCGAAGGTACACAGTTTACACCTGCGCTTTTTGTCCGCCTCTATAGTGTAATGGTCAGCACGCTCGGTTACCGTTCTGGAGGTCCCGGGTTCGATTCCCAGGGGGGGATCAAATATGTAAATATAAGTGATTTTTTCACTGTAATATTTATTCAATATTACCCTGGACTGGTACCTGAAGCAAAGGGCTGATCACCTTTCCTTCGTGTGTAAACGATCAAGAAAACACTGTGTTCATATGAAGCAGTGCCCTATGCACCATTGGGGTGCGGATAAGGGTTTTATTATTATTATTGTGCAATTATTCATTCTCCATTTTGTTATATAATATACATATTTATACTGCAGTGAGCAATCATGTCCACACTAGATATGCAATTCAAACCCAGGACCTTATATAGAAGATTCAAGTATCTATACTACTACCCCATGGACACAAATCGCTAAAATATAATTGAATATAAATGAAAATAAAGTAGGTATGTTAGGAAATTATTCATTTTAATACAACATAAAATTGTCTAGATATATGATACTATTATTATTTATTATATCAGACACTGAATTATTCAATATTATATTATATTATATGATGCGATGTCAATATTATAAGTGTCTCAACTTGACATGAAATCTTCTCTCATATAAAGAGGAATGATAGAACATGATCTTGATATCATGTTGAGACACCTATAATACAGATATATGATGTCATGACTAGGCATTTACAACATCAATAAAATATCAATAGGTGCGGGGTAAAGAATTGTAATTCATAATAAAATAATTGAATTATAGTCAGTAATTTTTTGGGTCCGCATTTAACAGTATGAAGGCTGTCTGATCGGATTTATACTCGGTGAAAACCAAATGCCGCCTATACAATGCCTGCATTGCTCCTGTTTTCTTATACGGCTGTGAAACATGGCACCTTACAAGGGCCCAGAGCAGCCGTGTACTAAGCTTTGAGAATAGGTGTTTGCGGAGAATCTTAGGCGTGCGGTGGTTTGACTTTGTGAGGAATGAAGAGATAAGGCGTAGGACGCAGCAAATCTTGGTCACAACTGTCGTCAAGAAAAGGCGATTCAGTTGGCTTGGCCATGTACTCTGCATGCCTCCTGAGAGCCTTAATCAAGCTTGCCTCTTTTACAAGGCATCAGGTTCGCGCCGCCCAGGACGACCACTGCTGACAATTTGTCGGCAGTTCTCATCAGAACTTCGGGACGCGGATCTGACTTGGGAGGATGCAAGGGAGCTAGCAGCCGACAGAAAAGCCTGGAGACAGTTTGTGGACTCCATATGCTCCACCTAGGGAGCGGATATGGTTATATTATTAATTTTATCTCTACTTCTTAAAAACTGGTTATTGAAATTTAAAAAAAATTGCAAATTGAATCTCCTAAATATTTAACTTTTTAGGTTTACGATTCATTATCTCGCACCTACAATTTGATAGACGGGGAGACATTTTAGAGCAAAACTAATCATGTTAGCAGGTAACATAGTGTTAAATATTAGAGTCAAAAATATATATTTGACTGTCTGTTGCTTTTTGTATGCTGATGATGTAGTGCTTCTTGCCGATAGTAGAGAAGACCTGCAGGAGCTGGTGACAAAGGTGTATAATGTGTGCAAGGAAAGTAATTTACTGATGAATGTTGGCCAATCCAAAGTCATGGTTTTTTAAAGAGATGAATGTAGATCTGGGTGTAAAATACCGTAAAATAGTAAATACGGAAATTTTATAATTCCATATGTATGTTTATATGTCGCTCACTCCTTTCAACAACGTCATATATCAAAAAACTTGATTTTTCAGGAGATCGTTTTAAAAGTTTAATGAAATGTATTAAAAATAAATATCAAGCCACTTATTGAACTTTTTACTGTACAACAGATCTTTTTAGGTAAAACCTGAATGTTTTTTTCCCATTTGAAAAATATTTAGTTTATTTAAAAAAATAATTAAACAATACCTTTTCTTCAAAATGCAAAAACAGCACTTTCTACCCTGTAGCGGGTAAATATTAAGCTAAAAATATGCTGCTTTTGCTGAGATATAGTAAATTTTTTGGGCATTCTAAAAACTCGCACAAATGAAAATTTACTGATTTTTTATAAATGACGTTGATAGGAGTGTGCGATGTATACATACATATTTATTAGACATGGGAATTGGATAAAAAAAAAAAACAAATAAAAAAACTACTTCTTGAAAAAGAGGCAAGGCACGAAATGCCATACTTACATTCCCTCCCTTTGGAAGCATGCTATGAGGCTCAGCACCGACAGCAGGAGGACCATCAGCATCAGCGGGATGATGATGGAGACTGTGAACTCGTTGGCATAGCTCCTCTGCGGCACCTGCCCCTTGACGGGAGGAAGCCACTTGAAGAGGTTGGCGGTGATCTCCTCGTCCCAGGGCGTCTCTCCGTGCTTACGGAGCTTCTCGTTGAAGTCATTCTTCATCTTCAGCATGTTTACAATGTTGGGTTTTGCAATTGCAGGGTTCGGCTGTTCTACCTAACAAAAAATCGAACAATTACGACTGTTATTTACAAAATCTGAAAAATATTTTTGAGCATACTTTGGAAGATATACATATTTCAAAATATAATTCATCACAATCAAGTATCTGTATGCTAAAACAATACTTTACTATGAATTCAAACATTACTCATACACCTAACGTGTTCCATAGGACTACAAGATCAAAAACCCAGAAACAAATCAAATATATGCCACATTTGGGCAAAGGAACTTTGAGCGTAGTGGCCCGCAACATAAGGTTTCTGAAACGTACAATATATGCAAGCCGTAAACAATGTGTTAATTATATGAAAGCAAGGGGATCAGATCTGCATTGCAGATTTTTAGATGTAAGAGTGGTATGTATTTGGTGGAATAGCTGATAGGAAAGAGAATACCAGCAATGGCTAGGACACTCGGAGTTGCGTACTTCTGCTCATACTGCCTAGTGTAACTTGTAGGATAATCATTGTTTTGTTACTATAAACTTCTTCCTGGCTACATCCCAACTTATCGAGTTTGTAGACTGCTGGAATCAGCTCTCCTCATCCTCAGATTGTAGGTCCTTCTGTCATGGACAACGTTACCTAGGCCATGTCTTCGAACCATGTTCTCTCTTTGCAGCTCCATGAATTTTTTGGTCTTCCTCTAGATAACTTTTGAGGAAGATCCATTGCTATTGCCTGGTGTATGACATGCTCGGGTTCTCTGCGTCCTATATGCCCATACCATCTCAATTGTCTTAACTCTACCTTTCTATTTGTCTGTTACGCCCAGGCTTCCACAAATGTGTGAACTCTTTATTTTGCCTCTAAGGGATACTCCCACTGACCGTCTAAGCATTTGCATTTCAGCGGATTTTAGTTGCCTAGAGAAGGTGCTATACACCGTCCAGCATTCGGAGTCACCATTGATCAGTAGACTTTTCCCTTTAACTTGGATGGCATTTTCGGATTGCAATGAACTCCCATCACGGATCGAAATTTCATCCTTCTTCTCCTTCTTTCCATGTTCGCTCCCTAGGTGTAGCATATGGCCAACACGAGACGTCTCCATGTCACTCTGTCACGCGCCATCTCCTTGGCTTCCTCCCAGGTCAGTCCGGCGTCTCGAAGTTCCGCTGAGTATAGTCGGTGAATGGTCTTCCGCGGCCTTCCGGGGCGCCGGAATCCTCGGGGTTGGAAGAATAGACATGAGGGGTTGATGCTCTCAGGTGGCATTCTAAGGACATGTCCCAACCATGTTTACCTTCTCCTCTTCAGGACTTTCAGTATGAGGGGTGTTGAGTTCTTCTCCTCACATCGTCATTCCTGACGAATTCATTCCACTTAATACCCAGTATTCGCCTCAGGCACCTATTTTCAAAACTTGCTAGTTTCATCCACCCCACACCTATTCTGTGCGATGTTTTGTTGCTAAAAACTGGCAGAGAAAAATTCTCACTTACAAGTTTAAAAGTACACCAGTCTAAATTGAAGCCGACATCTCTAAATAGTCTCTCCACAGTGGTTCGCTTGAAGTCTCGAGGACACCAGCTCATCTTGGAGAGGGGTCGAACTTCCTCTTGCAGCTGTAGCAGCTCCGAAGAATAGTTCAGGTGACTCCCCAACTTCAATACGACCCTGAAACGGATTAAAAATATCAGGTCCATCCATATATTTAAGAGAATCTTTACAACGAGAATTGTAAAAAAATTATTAATAAACATTTGAATAGAGGAAATGGTATTCACAGTACAAAATAATTATATCTCAGAAAAAAAGTATCTGCCTACTTTGGGTATTGGATCCGGGACCTTTGGATATTGTGTCTGCTGTTATATATGTAACCTGTAAAGGTGGAGACTGACCAGAGCATTAGGTCATAACGTAACACGTTACGATGCGAGCATTCGTCAGTACAGCGAGCGGAGCGCTACATCCATAGTTTCGGATGCTCGCTGATGCTCACCGCGAGCGATGTTACGAAGTTATGTTACGACGAAATGCTCCAGTCAGTCTCCACCTTAACAGTAATTTAGAAATAATTAGAAACCATTTTTATCCCAATTTTTACTATTTTATTTATTATTATCTACCGTAATTTATTACTAATATCTACCTTTGTGAATTCAAAACAAATATTAGAAATAAATGTCCATCAAACCCCACCTCTTTCCCTAAACTCTCTTTTTCCTTTGCCTTCCTTATTATCATCAATTTGTAATTTGTATTTTTTAATGTTCAAGTACCATGTACCCTCTGATTGCAAATAGTTAGACATATAAGGTATCAAACGTTTTGACTAATATCACTAGTCTGTTTTTGTTTGGTCAGAAGATATTGATTTTTAGCATTAAGCCCGCCAATGTACTTATTTCTTTTCTGTATATAAAGTTTAGATAACTAAATATTATGCCAAAGTGTGTCATAAAATAACACAAAGATTTATGCATTCTTTATACTTTACATTGAAAACATGATTATGTGACAGTCTACTTGGATGCATATAGACTTACCCTTCTCCTTCGCTGGGTCTCAAGGGAAGCCTCGCGCCCAGGTCTATAGCGGAAGCCATAAAGGTGGCGTACAAATCTTCAGCACTGTCGCGCCACAGTTTCTTGCGGAATATATCTTTAAGCCGTTCCATTCTGCAATTTTATAAAAGCCTTTGATATACTGTATTGCTTCAATAGGTATAAGCTGTGTTACATTTATACCATACATCCATTTATAAATTCATATATATAATTGCAGAGACCCACCTTGCCAACTATGCATCACTTTTTGGTGGAGATCTATTTAAAAAAAATCTATAACATAATTTACACACAACAAAAGATAGAAAAAAATTTAACTTTTGACAGTATTAACTCTTGTCATCTTCATTTCCCATTTCCTTTATTTTGCCTTTGCTCCATATTTTTGTCTGCCCTCTTACCTCCACCGGCAAAAATTAAATATAGAAGCAACCATATATTGAAGTGTTCTACTTCTATATTTTTTGTTCACTCTTGGGACTAATGTGGTACTTGCATCTCTACTTTGCATCACTAAAACATGCTTTAAATTTGTCTAAAATATCCAGTAATGGGAAAAGAGAGAGAAGTTATAGACAACATTTTGAGTGTGTCCAAATACTTGTTCACAAAATCTGGATTATCTCCAATTACAGGAGTTATTTTCATATTATTTTTTGACATCTCATCAAAGATGAAGAAGAATATGGAAGTCTGGGCATTTACGGGGCTGACGACCGTCATAGACTAGTGCAAGTGATCACTTTACACACGTGTAACATTCACCAATTCTACCCATTAATGACAACCACACTACTCAAATTCTTGGAAGTTCTATATATATGAACCAATTTAGAAACCTTGTTCTTGAATCACTAGAACTTCACTAGAGACATCTACTGGTGAGATGTAAAGAAGCTTTTTATTAAGCAGAAATTCTTATATTAGTATGTGAGGTCCGAATCCTGGATTACAATCACATTATTCAATTAGTGATTATAATCCAGGATTCGGACCTCACATACGTAGAAATGGTGAATGTTACACGTGTGTAAAGTGATCACTTAAACCAGCCTATGACAGTGGTCAGCCCCGTAAATGCCCAGACTTCCATATTCTTCTTCATCTTTGATGAGATGTCAAAAAATAATAAGAAGTTATAGACACTGTAAAGAAAAGAATGGCTTTGGCCATTTTGTGAAAAGGCTGAGATAAGGATTGTTGACAAAATTAAGAAAGGTGTGTTGAGATGGTTTGGAAAGCATACGGAATGAATGAATGAAGATAAAACAGTAAAACAAATTTATGAGACGAATGTAGTAGGAAATAGAAGCAGAGAAAAGAAGAACTTGGCATTATCAAGTATTTCAAATACTTGAAAGCGGTCAGGTCAAGAGTCGGGATAATCGTTACCCACCGAGTGTGTGTATGAGGAGATTCATGAACGTGGAAGAGGTGAACATTGTTTGCAAAGACAGATTGGTGTGGTTTTCTACTCTCTCTACCTACATTGCAGAGAAGCGGCTTGATGGTTAGTAGGTTAATTTTTATTTTGACCCCCCTAAGAATCGAACCTGGAGCCTCCAACAAGGTTGTTTAAACGTGCTAACCAGTACACCATCGAGGCAGACATGGCACTGTTATTATAATATGTAAGAGTCTCTCTAAAAACAATTGAAATAGAATTGCACATTTACCTATGGTCATCCAACATGTCCTCCACATTGAGATTGTCGATTTTGAGCTGCACTTGGTACGTGGCGATATTCTCCTTTTTTAGGACATGAAGCTGTATAACCATCCGTTTGGTATCGTAATCTTGGCGATTCAAAGCCACAATCTGGATCTAGAAAAAAAACACATACTGTATTTTACGGACTATATGAAGCACCTTAATTTTTAAGAAAAAAAAAACATTACATTTTTACCATTTTAATATTAGATTGCAAACCCAGAGAACAAAAATAGTTTATAAAACAGAACTGACTTTTAAAATCCCTGAAAATCGCTTCTGTTTTCTGTTTGCCTCAGAAAACATCGCTATACATAACTGTAGAGTGTTTTTGTATACTACAAATGCATGTGGGGTGGACTGCATTTTTAGTTGTAAGATTCCCATCAGTACAATGTTTTGGGATATGAATAGGTTTCTTAGGG
The DNA here is from genome assembly GCF_059751285.1 of Brachycentrus maculatus. Lineage (NCBI taxonomy): Eukaryota > Metazoa > Arthropoda > Insecta > Trichoptera > Brachycentridae > Brachycentrus > Brachycentrus maculatus. Next base: position 745,698 of record NW_028281123.1, on the reverse strand, counting down.
CATTGAATATCAGGCTATTTTTAAGATTGGTGAAAATTTTAATTGACTGGATATTTTTAAAATTAATTTCGAGTTTAAGATGCATTTTAATTTTGGAGGCGATATTTTTAAGTATAAAGTATATTTTCTTAAATGTTTTTCGCAGATGCTTTGTGACACATTTTATACACTTTATAAAATAAAACAACTTTGTTTGTAACCCTTTTTTATCGGTACATTTTTTCTCCAACCGGTTTCGTCAAGAAATCACATGTAGTACATGTTTAATCCTGATGACAAGGTTCTTGTCGAAACCAGTTGGTTAAAAAATGTGCCAATAAAAAAGTGATTAAAAAAAAGGTGTATTATTTTATAAATTTTGTCTTATAGTCTGTAAAATATGGTAAGTTATAACAGACGGCCTCAACTATTTAGTTCGTAAGAATCTCTAGAGACGTCGCTTCTTACTTACATCCAAATGAGTGCTTGGATATTGATCATATGTACAGTTCCAAAAATCAAGTAGCATGAATTCATTTATGGGTAGAATAAATCAAAAAAATATTTATTTTCAATTGATCTGGGTGCTTTTGATGTATTTTTCATATCTACCTTTCCTATCCTTACTCTCTTACCTGAGGGAAATCTTTAAAATAGAGGCTTTTCATTAACCGTTGTGCTCAGCAAATGATTTATCAACTCTGTTATACTTTGCCAAAAGCATGGCCGTCTAGATACCGACGATGACACCCGTGTATTTTGGCTGTCAATCTGGGAAGTTGTGTCACAATGTGCACGTTTCTAAAGTTCCGATCATCAATAATATTCACAAATAAACAAGTTCAACTAGTGTCAATGAAAAACAGAAATACATTTTATTAAACCCACTGTTTTCGCCCTTGCATTGTCCACTAAATTTTAAATAGATCATATCGACGTGCCATACGTAAAGTGCTCTAACTACATTTTTCTCAATTTTGAGATATTTGGTGTATGTTATCAACTGACCGTTATCTACAAATATAAACAAAAAAATATAAAAAATTATGCCTAGTTTTCAGGCGTATAAGACGCTATCTACATCGAATTTTCGAAATGAACAGAACTCCTAAAACGCTAACTGCTTAATTATGACAAAACATAAAGTTTTAAAACGATTTAAAACATTATTTTATTGTGTTTTTGAATGAACAATACTAGTTTAGAATTTTAGATAAAACCGTTAATTAATAAAAAAGAAAAAGTTGAAAAAATCTTCTAAGCTCTCTCGTGTAAAGTACCAGATTTGCAGATAGAGTAATTTACGTATGGGCAGTCGATATATGAAAAAATCTTAGTACTTAAATGTTTAAACTTATGCATACCAAGATATCCTTTTGCCCGTATGGAGGAGTGCCGTAAATAAATCCGGAATGATGCCTGACGCTGTACACATAGTGTAGCCATGTCGGAAGATCTGGTTTGTTGAGGAGTGATGCATGAAATGTATACTGAGTATCTGAAGCTAGAATGAAAACATTTTTTTCAAATTTAGAGAATGGTGGGAGGTGCTGTATAGACTGATTTTTTACAATACCAATCAAAAGAGCCAACTTGATTCAATCATGTTATATTATTTAAACTTATCATAAAATAATAAATATAAGGTTGACAAGATGTGGGCAGGAGATAGGTCTTTTAGATCCGGAATATGTGTGATTGGATAGGAATCAAAACTATTGAGGCGCTGTTTAGAGCTGTCCAAGACAAGGATAATTACTTACAGGTGGTAGTTGACATCAGGGGGTCCTGACATAATACGCACAGAAGAAGAAGATATTAATGGAAACATTAATAATTGCACATAGTAATCATTTATTAATAAATCTTTGTATAATTAAATTTTCTATAACTGTACAAATATCCCAAGTAATGACGGGACAAGAGATATTGTAGTAGGTGTCTGGGTAAGTAAAAAACCTACGAGATATCTTGTAGTTGGCAGTCAACATTTATAAAAAAATCATCCAACATTTTCGTTGTCCATGTTTAAGACAAATATTTATTTATTTATTTATTTGGGAATTATACAGCTTGTGCATAAAAATAAAATAAATACTTAGATTGACAGTGATAAAAGCCAATTAAATAATTCCACAAATATCAGTCACCTTTGCTAGGAATTTACTTTGGCCTAACCAGAAACTTCCGCATGGTAGTCAAACGCAATAACCACTACACGCACTACATAGGCGACCTCAAAACTGCCTTTATCAAACAAAATATTAATTATATTACAAAATGTATTCATTGAACTTGAATTAATCATGTGCACATATTGGTATTCACAAAAGATAAATGGCACAAGGCAACTTGCAGACAGTTTAATACTAACAATGTGATGAAAATATATAAATATTGTATAAATACAGTGGAACCTTTGTTTACGAATGCCTCTGGTTTTTATTATATTTATTTTTATATTTGTTAGTTGCATTAGAAAATTTTCTTGGTCTAATATTTAAAAGGATTTACGGTATATTTACTTTATATCTGTTCACAATGAAAGTGGATGTGTATTGTTCACAATAAATTAATATAGTTAATCCCTAAAAAAAACAAAACGAAAGATACAACAATACAATAGACACAATGGATTCAATATCTTACATCAATTAATTGTCTTTTTCTTCTTGTCACATTTTCCAAATAAGACGCCACCAAATCCGATAGATCCTTATGTCTCATTGCCTCATCAATTTTCGTCAACTGAATACCTTCTTTGGACATTCTCTTTCTAATTTAAATCTCTCCCTTTAAAAAATTGGACATGCCCACACCAAATGAGGGACATCCTGTGATAATGTGTCATCACAAAACATCATCATGAAGAAAAATAAATCTCACTATAAATAAGACTGGTCCTTAACGGTTGGATCAAATTTCTGAGCTAGTGCGAGGACTAAGAATTGGTTGTTAAATGTTAATAAATATTATTTTTTAAAAAAGACATACATGAATTTTAACTACTTTCATTTTTATGCTATTTTCACAACTGGTTTTGACAACCATACCTTGTATTCATCAGGGGTGGATAGATGAAGGATGGATGAAGAAAGCAAGGGTACCTTGTTTTATAAGACAGACGTAGTTGGGTACACGCTCGACTGCAAAACTGGCATTGCGGGTTCGATTCCCGACAATTGATTGAATTCAATTAGTCTGGGTGTTTATGATGTATTTTTCACATTTACCATCCCTATCCTACCTGTATAAAAGCTTCCAAAAATAGAGGCTTTGCTGGTTATCCATTTAAAAAAAAAAATAATAGTAATGATAATGAATGGATGGATGAAGAAAGCAAGGTATTTATCTAAACCTATTAAAACCAAAATAAAAATAGTTATTTATGATTTTTTTAAATTATCAAGTTTATTATTTTTTATTTGTGTCAACTATGAATATTCAAGGATATGTATAGGAATTCTATTAACACATAAGTCATTGAGTCAATATGATGATGTACTATTTTTACCATTGGGTTACTGATAAGGGTTGAAAGAAAGAAAAAAATATTTTGTGAAGATTTTTTTTTGATTTTTTCCCTAAATTAAAATATTATCCTATTAGTAGTAAAATAAATACTAAAAGAAAATGTTATCCTTGGTAGTGCTACTTTAATAAAGAAATATTTTCTGGGGTCCACAATAAATTAATTTTATAGTGGTTCCTAGGATTGTTTTTTTTTTGGATTACGAACAGTCTTACGAAAGGAATCAATTTTGCAACCTTGGTTTTCTGTATATCGCTCACTCCTTTCAACAATGTCATATATCAAAAAACTTGATTTTTCATGAGATAAAATGTATTAAAAATAAATATCAAGCCACTTATAGAACTTTTTATTGTGCAACAGATATTTTTAGGTAAAACCTGAACGTTTTTTCTCCATTTGAAAAATATTTAGTATATATTTAAAGAAATAATTACAAAATACCTCTTCTTCAAAATGCGAAAACAACACTTTCTGCCCTGTAGCGGCTAAATATTAAGTTAAAAATATGCCGCTTTTGCTGGGATATAGTACATTTTCTGGGCATTCCGAAAACATGCACGACTGAAAATTGACGATTTTTGATTTATGACGTTCTTGAAAGGAGTGAGCGATATGAACAATACCTTGATAAGTCCAGTTGAACATTTGAGGTGTGATGGCAATGGAGAACATTTCCGTTTCTTTTACATCTTTTATCTCATTTCCCGCCACCAAACCAAGAAATATTAAAAATAAATAACTCTCCATTTTCAGCATTTTTTCCTGTAAAAATAATTGAAATTTGTTTATTTATATATTTATTTCATTTCATAGATACATAGATACATTCATAGATACATATTTATTTCATAGATACGTTTACTATATGTATTACGGCCCTTTAGGCATAAATAAATAAACACTTTGGATATAAATTAAACAATTGAAATTTTTTAATATACTATGAAAAAAATGCCCGCCTCCGTAGTGTAGGTCAGCACGCTCGGCTACTGTTCTGGAGGTCCCGGGATCGATTCCCAGGGGGGGTCAAATAAATATAAATGATTTTTTCACTCTAATATTTATTCAATATTACCCTGGGCTGGTATCTGAAGCGAAGGACTGATCACCTTTCCTTCGAGTTAACGATCAAGATAATACTGTTCATATAGTGCAGTGCCCTATGCACCATTGGGGTGCGGATAAGGGTTTGAATTGAACTGAAAATTGAATGAAAAAAAAATATTTTGAAAAAAATTATGCTGACCTTACTTTTCATATGTTCCTCGTATAATAAAAAAAAACTAACTATCAGGAGTCATATTTAAATTTTAAAAAATTATTAGCACTTAATTTTTTTTAAACCATTATGTAGCATGGTGAACGTTTTTTGTGTATAAAGTGATCACTCAAACCAGCCTATGACAGGTCGTAAGCCCTATAAATACCGATATTTTTCTTTGAGCTGTCAATATAAATAGCTCCTAAGTGGACAAACACAGATTTGTGAACAAAGATTTGGACACACTATAAATATTGCAAGTAAAATTACTGATCAAAATAAAACTTTTTGAGTGTGTCCAAATACTTATTTACAAATCTAGACTATCACCAATTAAAGGAGTTATTTAGTTAGTTATTTTTATTTTATTTATGACGGTCTTCAGCTCCGTAAATGCCCAGACTTCTATATTCTTATTCATCTTAGATGAGATGTCAAAAAAAACATCAAAATATAGTTGAATAAAGATGAAAATCATGTATTCAAGCGCTTCTTATAAGTAAAATAATTTTAAATAATTTGTAAAATAATAACATAAATCTCATAAAGGTTGCTAAATAAAATAAAAAGTTGATCAACTCAACCACAGATGGTGCCGATAGCTAGCATGTGAAAGAATATGTACTTACTTCAACTTTGAAGGATAAATACAACTTTCGAAATTTAAATAGTGTGGTTGTCAATCATGGGTAGAATGATGAATGTTACAAGAGTATAAAGTGATCACTCAAACCAGGCTATGACATGTCACAAGCCCTGTAAAAATCCAAGCTGCCATATTCTTCTTCATCTATGTTTAGATATCAATTAGTTTTTAGAACATTTCAAGTTTAGAGATATGTATATGAAAATTGACCGGAAAAGTCAATTGATATATTTTTAGGGTCAAGGATTCATTCGGAAATATGAATTATAATATCTATAATGAAACAAAAACATAACTCTGCAAGAAATACATTTTTGTAAATGAAAATTAATGAAAATTCGGTCGACAAAAACACTGCAAACTTGTGTCCATGACAGCATTATTATCATCGGTTTACATTCGAAAATGATACCTCTGGGCATTGGGTTTTCTATTTTTTATTGAAATATAAGCTTCAGGCAAGATATGTAAAACAGATTATGTAAAACTTACGTGGAATGAACTAGTTAAAAGCCCTAGTTAAACATATAGATTGTAGAACGGAAAAATCAATGGAGGAAAAGCTGTCAGACTAGTTGACGAACTTCATGAGTGTTGATAGAAACTTCGCTGCTTTACTGCACATGTGCGAGATATGTTCAGGGAGGAATTCAGCTGCCTAAAAAAGCTTTTCAATACTTGTTTTTTTATTTTTTTTATTTAATATTTATTTATTTAGTACAATTTTTTATTTGAGTAAACTAGTGTTCCCTTTCCCCAAGTCCACGGGAAAATCATTTTTAAAAAAATGGCATAAAAAATAATTCATTATAAATGCTTATGAAAAACGGCAGGAATGGTTGAAAACTTTGAAAATCTTGTTTCTCGGGTTATCAGGGGTCGAGATTTTTTCTGCAACAAAAAATCGAAAGTTTTTTTTTCCAACCGTGATTTTTTAATCATGTTTGAAAAAACATATGTATGGGGAAATAAAACATGGGTATGTTAAGTATTTAAAGATACAACACATCACACAGGCCAGCTGAAAAAATATATTGGGATTAATCTTGAAACAGGCGAGTTTAATCGATTTTGTAGACAGATTCGCAGTCAAGTAGATAATTTATAATGGTTTTCAAAGAAATATTTTTGTTTAATGAGATACGATTCTTCTTAATTCTTTTGAGTCTTCCGAATTATAATAAAATGTATTTCAATCCAAGAAAATTAAATACTTTAATGAAAGTGAATGAAAGTTTGTGTAAAATGTACGGTCATCTGTAGAATGTACTTGCTCTACGGCCTACTTTTAGTAGGTCGATAAAGTAGGTGCGTTTTCACTTGTGTTTTCTCGTTTTTATTCTCCATATAAAATTGGATTATATTTATAGCTTAATCGTGTATAAGAAACAAACGATTTTTTTTCAATTTAATCATTTGATATCTCTATAAACCATATTTTGCCGTTTCATCATTTCCAAGAAAACGAAATGCAACGATTTTAGTTGATCGTAAACATTGGTTACTGAGCAATTTGTAAAAAATACAAAATTTCATGTAAAGATAAAAAAAACACAAAGGTAGTTTTTCTTGTCATTCTTTTTAACCACATTAATTTACGAATAAAACACGACATGGAGTTTGTACAGTGTTTATGATTTTAAATTGTACTGTACTATATTTACTTTCATCCGTACCCAGTAGTGTAAACAGTACATCGAACATCCGTGCAGCTTTGTAACTGTAAACTTGTTGATCGAAAGAAGGGAAGATGATCAGACCTGAGCTTTATATGTCAGTCAAGGCTAACATTAAATCAGTATAAGGGTAAAGAAATTACATATATTATTTCGGCTCCCCTTGAAATCAAACTCGAGATCTCATGTTTGGGATTGTAGATTACATGTAGGTAAAATTGTATGCTTCAGGCATCAGTTCAAGGTCATATATAAAAAAAACATGTGAAAATACACTGCAAAAGAAATTAAAACTGTAAATTATCGGAACTACACCAAATTCAACAATATCTAAACCAAATTATGTTGTTTTGTGACATTATTTTATTGAGTGACATTATTTGTATAGAAATAGTAAAATTGGATGAGTATAAGATGGCTATTTAGTTCTAGTAGTTGGTTTTGTGTTTGTTTGAAATCAATGATGGTTATTTTTAATATTTAACTACATATTGCCATTAAAGTAAACAAATAAAAGTTCAAAAAAATGACAAATTATACAAATCGCTCACTCCTTTCAACAACGTCATATATCTAAAAACTTGATTTTTCAGGAGATCGTTGATAAAGTTTAAAAATATAGTAAAATGTATTAAAAATAAATATCAAGCTACTTATTAAACTTTTTACTGTGCAAAAGATCTTTTTAGGTAAAATCTGATTGTTTTTTCTCCATCTGAAAAATATTTAGTATGTTTTAAAAAAATAATTAAACAATACCCTTTCTTCAAAATGCAAAAACAACATTTTCTGCCCTGTAGCGGGTAAATAATATGTTTAAAATATGCCGCTTTTGCTGGGATATAGTACATTTTTTGGGCATTCCGAAAACATGCACAACTGAAAATGGACGATTTTTGATATTTGACGTTATTGAAAAGAGTGAGCGAAATGTCGATTCAATCGGGAACAGAATTCGGTATCTTTTGTATATTTGCCTCGTGTTTTTATTGCGAATTTTACAGTGAAATGTTTTTATTTTATTTTTAAATTCATTATAAATTGACATCAGTATGAGTTTTGTCATTCGAATTTTCACTTTCATTTTATATTAAGTTTATGCATATTTAACAAATTTTTATAACAACAAAGAACACATTTAGTTATCTTAGGTTCAAACATCGCATATTTTTAGTATATTTGTGATTAGAATTAATTTATATTGATGACGCAGGTTAGACGCAATATATCACATTATTTAATAAACAGATAAACTACGGATAACCTTTGGATTGGGAAACAATTTTTGGGTAGTTATTAGTGTAATCTTTTTTCCATTCTGCAAAAACACTTGTAAGAACAAACGACCGCGAAGTGTGATAAAATTAAGAATTTACTAAAAAAAAGTTCACGTAAATTATTATTACCATGGTAGCTTTGATTTTTTTTATTTTTAATGTTGAGATTGATTTATAGAGCGGGACACGAGAGACAACCTCTGCGCACATTTCTGTGATAACACATGACTTTGGGGAACAAACATATCATGAATAGATTAGCGTCATCACGTTTTACTAAAATCATGTTCCTATATTAAGACTGTCGGGTTTTTGAAATACGATGTAAACTAACTACAAAGAGAGAATAGAACGCCATACCACCCTGTCTTTGCAAATATCCTTCGCCTCTTCCACATTCATGCATCTCCTCATACATGCCCGCTGATTATTTCGACTCCTGACCCAGCCACTTTCAAGTGTTTGACGTATGTCAATTGTGCAAAGTTTTCCTCGGTCTTCTTCTTCTTCTTTTTTCAACTACATTTGCCTCATTTGTTTAACCGTTCTATCCTCATTCATACGTTCCACATGTCCGAACTATCTCAACACACCTTTCTTAATTTTATCAAAAATGCTTATTTCAGCCTTGTATTCTTTCCTTATTTCACCATTCAAACATTTTTTTGAAATACGATGTAAAGAAAAAAACTCGAAATTCAAAATTTCTCCAGGAATATATTTATTGAGAATCAGTGCCAAAATGAGTGCAATTAAAAAAAATAAAAGTGAGAGTTTTACTATCTAAATGCCTTTAGGTGTTCCCAAGTGCAACGGTTACCGACCCCACACTTTTCTGACATGACATAACCTCAAAAGCAGAAATCTGTAATCTGTCAGAAAGCGAGTCGAGTCGAGTGAGCAGTGAGGAGTGTTGCGCCGAGTTCGGCCAAGTGCAGCCCTGCCGGAGGGTGTGACAAGAGATAAAATGGCACAATATATGGATCGACGTACAGAACCTGTTATATTTTTCACAAAATAATCAAACAAATAGACGAGGAAAACGGCCGACGACACGCGAAAACAGTTATGAATGATAATCGCTCGGTCCGCGCGAGCGTCACTGACCAGATAAATACGTAAAAATGACGTGAAATTGCGCGTTCTCGGTGCAAACAGAATTATAACCCAGTGTAGTGCGTGTTGTGGCTTCGGATGTATGTTTTTATATTTTCCCAAAGATGTTGAAATTCAAAAAGATGGGCACTGAAAAGATACCTCTCCTCCTCGTCACCGCCAATGTCGGCTCCATTTTCGAGTCTGTGAGTATTGTTTTTTTGGAGTTGGAAAAGTTTTATCTTATCACCTGTTTGCGTAAACTTTGGAAGTGTATCGATTGAAATGCTGGCTATTATAAATAACAATAATACGTCTCGTTCATTGTCACGACTTACAGCCCGACGATTCGATACGAAATTCGTAATATCGTTTCCGAACAAATAGGTTCAAAATATGTGAAACGTAAAACATATGGCTATTTCCTGAATTGAATATATTAATTTGAACACGGAAAATTATTGTCATGCTAAAGTTTTTCTATGAATTCATCATGTTTTTATTTCAATGTCAATATTAGTTTTCGAAAGTTATTACTGATTCCATGTTAATTTCCCATGTTCTCAATTTGAATGTTATTATTTCTTTGAAAGTTGTTACTGAACACAGACAAAAATTAATTTTCATTATTTTATTATTTGTATGCCTCCGTAGTGTACTAGTTAGCGTGTTTGACTACCGTGCTGGAGTCAAAATACCGTCAAAATAAGTATTAGTGATTTTTTATTCTAATATTTATTTAATATCACCCTGGACTGGTACCTGAATCACAAGACTGATCGCTATGCCTTCATGTAATTATCGATCAAGATAACATAGCTTCTTTATGATGCAGTGCCTTATGCACAATTAGGTGTAGATAAGGTTTAGTTGTCATTTTGAGCATTGATTATTTTTGGAACTAAGGAACTGGAGGATTGATTTTTCCCTTATAATTTAATTAATCAATTAATTTAATTTATCACCGACTACAAACAGGCAAGGTGATCAGTCCTGCACTTAGATTGATGAATAAAGGAGTGTAATATATTTATGGGGTACAGATGACGCGAGTGAAGGGTATTACTTCTAAATAGGAAAGGAAATGGATCGGGAATAGTAGTCAGGAAAATGAGAATAGCAGCAATGGCTAGGGGACTCGGGGTTGCATATCTGTATCACCGCTAATGTGTACAAGACCCTTGGGGCATAAAAACTGGTTTGTTATATAGAAGGCAATATGCATGTTATAGTTAATTTTGTCAAAATCCTAAATCTCCTAAAGTTATTACTATGTATATACCCGTGAAAGGTGTTTTTACCTGTGATAGGTAAATTTTTTTGAAAAAAAGCTTTCTGACCGCAATGGCAGCGCCATCTGTTGAATGTAACAGTAACACACGCAATACAAAACATTGGTTATGGCAAACAGCGTGCTTCTTGACTCCTGCTGTTGAAAGTGTTCATATTAGTGCCCTAGAAACGGCAGTGGGTGTAGAAAGTGCTCTCTTTAAGAAACCAAAATCATTTCATCAACACATTGATGTCGGGCAGTTTTTTCATCAACCCCGACCCCATTAGTATACTAATTAGGGTCATTTACTAATTACAAGTAACCGCAAACGTTATTTCGATCTGTACAATGTTATTTGGCGTCTCTCGCTTAGGGGCCATCCTTCCATATAGCGAGAAAAGCAGTGCCTATCCTAACTTACTCGCGTGACATATAAAAACGCAACCAGTACCACTATTTCCTTACTAGGTAGTACCAGCCTACTTTACTACCTACCTGTACTGCCTACCCTAATAAGTAGTACCTAGCTTACCTTACTACCTACCTCTACTGCCTACTCTAATTAATTATCTTTGCATGCCTCTGCAAGCGCTCTACCTGAAGTAAGCAAATAGAAAGCTTATAAGCTTCTCCCGCTCTCTACCAACAGTATGTAAAAGACGCTTTCAAGCGTTTCCCGCAAACAATGTGTTAAATTAGCGCAAAAGTGATTTAAAACTATCCTGATGACTGCCAAAAAAAAAATAAAATGGGCAAACTGCGAGAAATTAGAATCGGAGAACATCGCCGTGGACTTACTAATAATTCTTTTTTAGGAATTCCCGAATCACGTAATAGAAACTTACCACTCATTTGACTCACATATACTTAAATTATTACATTCAGCTACAAATAAAGATCAAGTCATAAACAATTTAGAAAATTCAAAAATACTTAAAATATTTAAATTCTTAATTAATGTTTTACTTAGTAAATACTTATAAAAAGGTTAAATATTAATCAAAAATGGATAGATTTTACCACAAAGTGACTGCCAAATCAATTAATGAAATTATTTAAATTCTGATAAAACGTTTATTAATAATATGCTGTTTCTAAATACGTCACCATTATTATCTATGTTTCCTTTTACAAAAAGTCCCGTTCGTTAATCCTCCCCCCCTCTATTTATTACCCTATCAACCTCTATATATATACCTGAATATTTTTAGCTTGTTAGTTTTACTTTTCACCTGTAGATGAAAACATATGTTAGTTTTTGAAACTAGTCTTGTGTAATGAAACTAAACTCATTAAGTGGTATTATACAAGTGTTTAATTAAAAAAAATCTTGTATTTATTTTAGGAGTTAACTAAACATTGAACATGAGAGAAATGTCTCCATTAGTATAGCTGCGGTATCGATATGGAATTGTTGGGTAATATATCCAAAATTATACACGGTTAATGGATTGAATTCTACTTTATTTACATACATGATATGTTACGCGTTTCATCTTATTAAGATATTATCAAACACATGTTTGATAATGTCTTAATAAGACGAAACGCTTCACGTATCGGTCTCTCCTTTCAACAATGTCACATCGTCAAAAATCGTCAATTCTCAGTTGTGCATGTTTTCGGAATGCTTAGAAAATTTACTATATCCCAGCAAAAGCGGCATATTTTTAACTTAATATTTACCCGCTATAGGCAGAAAGTGTTGGTTTTGCATTTTGAAGAAAAGGTATTGTTTAATTATTTTTTTAAATATACTAAACATTTTTCAAACGCAGAAAAATAATTCAGGTTTTACCTAAAAAGATCTGTTGCACAGTGAAAAGTGGCTTGATATTTATTTTTAATACATTTTATTATATTCTTAAACTTTAAAACAATCTCCTGAAAAATCAAGTTTTTTGATATACGACGTTGTTGAAAGGAGTGAGCGATATCATATATCGCTCACTCCTTTCAAGAACGTCATAAATCAAAAAACTTGATTTTTCAGTAGAACGTTTTTAAAGTTTTGAAATATAATACAATGTAATAAAAATAAATATCAAGCCACTTACTGAACTTTTTACTGTGTAACAGATCTTTTTAGGTAAAACCTGAAGGTTTTTTCTCCATTTGAAAAATATTTAGTATGTTTAAAAAAAAAATTAAAAAATACCTTTTCTTCAAAATGCAAAAACAACACTTTCTGCCCTGTAGCGGGTAAATATTATGTTTAAAATATGCCGCTTTTGCTGGGATATAGTATATTTTCTGGGAATTTCGAAAACATCAACAACTTAAAATTGACGATTTTTGATTTATGACGTTCTTGAAAGGAGTGAGCGATATGTAAATAAAGTAGAATTCAATCCATTAACCGTATTTAATTTTGGATATATTACCCAACAATTCAATATGGAATTCTACCAACTGTCTGCAGTTACAAAAAATAAATGGATATGGACTTTGATTCCGATTTCCTGCATTTGATTTTGATTACTCACTATATCACAACTTATTTCCTGTGTTCTATTGTAATACTCCGCTCATCAAACCAAAGGGACGTAAACATTCCTCATTTATAAATATATAACATTTGTTTTACTACTTAATTTATTTTTGTGAATTTCACATTTGTCACGTTGGGAATGGATAATAATTATCTGTGTATAACTAAATGATTCACTGTCCTTCTATAGTGTGTCATTGTTTCCAGATAGAGTGAATTATCCTTTTGAATTCCATGATCGCCATGTTTTGTAACTTGAACCGGTGTTACGCCCCACATGTAAGTGGGAATGCTATGATTATTAATAATATAATATTTCCAACATTTTGAGTGTGTCCAAATACTTGTTCACAAAATCTGGATTATCTCCAATTACAGGAGTTATTTTCATATTATTTTTTGACATCTCATCAAAGATGAAGAAGAATGTGGAAGTCTGGGCATTTACGGGGCTGACGACCGTCATAGGCTGGTTTAAGTGATCACTTTACACACGTGTAACATTCACCAATTCTACTCATTATTATATAATATTTCACTGTCAATTGGAGCAAATGCAGTAATTTTTTTTAACTAATGAATTTTGAGCGATTTTTGAGTAATTTAGAAAAAAATGTAGCAAAAAAACAAATAAGAATCCTAACCAGGACCTTGACAGGACACTGCATACTGAGGAAACACATGACAAAAATTCGACTACATGACTCCCCAGTATGCAGATTTTATATAGAAGATAACGAAACGCCAATCCACATTCTCTATAATTGTGACGCACTCGCTCGCAAACGAAGTCACATCCTTGGAGGACCTCTGAACGAATGTCATTCGATTGATAATGCCCTAACAAGGCGAAACAATTGTCACAATATTAAATTTTTATGTGTTTTTCTCAATAAAATATAACTTAGTAGACTCAAAAAATCTGTGTTTGATTTAAAATCAATACATAAATTAAAATGGAGTTCTACAAATTAAACGCCAAATCAATAAAAAAATAAATGATTTTCTTTAAAAAATATAATTTTTTTAAAAAATTATTATAATGTTGTATAATTTTTGTATTTTGTGTACAAAGTGATATTGATCAGTGTCTCATCTTTTCAGCCGACTGACATGCTGCCGATGTGGACCGCGGAGTTCCTGCAGGCTGTGGCCAAGATGGAGCCCAAGTTCATCGGCCTGCACATGCAGGAGGTCGGGGGGAAGACGTACGAGAAGTCCATGCAGTACGTCAAGGAGTTTGTTCAGAGACTCTGCGACAGTCCCGAACTTCGACTCTTTGACAAGATAAGAATATACTTGGATGAAGACTTCAGTTCACCAGAGAAATTCACGGTAACCATTAATTAACACAATGTTGTCGGGCGGTTTTGTCATTATTAATTAACACATTGTCGGGCGGTTTTTTTTTTCAACCCCGACCCTAATTAGTATACTAATTACAAGTATATTATTTTGAGAAATAAAAAGACTTATAACAAATATTGTTAAAGTTATAAAACAAATATTGTGTTAGTCATAAAACAAACCCTGAAGAGGGCAACAGGTTGTTGCCGAAACTATTTGGTTAATAAAAATGTGAGTGGATCAAAAAACAAAGTCTTTTTATTTCTCAAAATAATATATCAGTATGATCCACAAAGTTAATGCTCTCAATATTCAAAACATAATTACAAGTAACCTTATCACAAGTAACCGCAAGCCCTATTCCAATCTGTGCAATTTAATAGTTCATAAGAATCTGTCACGAGAGGTGGTATCATACATGATAAAACTAGTGAAGGACATTGGTACCATAAACCAAGCTAGGATACAAAATGCCGAACCCTCTTCTAGTGGAACGGAAGGTCTGCTGTCGACAGTCAACAGTCCTGCTTCTCCTGAAGAGTTTATCGTGGTTTTCTCCCAGCAATGATGATAGTTCATAAGGAACTGTCATGAGAGGTGGTATCATACATGATAAAACTAGTGAAGGACATTGGTACCATAAACCAAGCTAGGACACAAAATGCCGAACCCTCTTCTAGTGGAACGGAAGGTCTGCTGTCGACAGTCAACAGTCCTGCTTCTCCTGAAGAGTTTAACGTGGTTTTCTCCCAGCAATAATGATAGTTCATAAGGAACTGTCACAAGAGGTGGTATCGTACATGATAAAATAGTGAAGGACATTGGTACCATAAATCAAGCTAGGATACAAAATGCCGAACCCTCTTCTAGTGGAATGGAAGGTCTGCTGACGACAGTCAACAGTCCGGTTTCTCCCGAGGAGTTTAACGTGGCTTTCTCCCAGCCATGAGTAAATGCTGACAAGTTCCTGATTGGCCCACACTAGATTATCCCTCCTGTTCCCAACACAGATTAAAATAAAACATTTTTTTAAGTTAGAATAAACAAAAATCCACTTGATGATCTATAAACTTTGTACATAATAATCAAGTTAGATAATAAATGCAATTCCCATCTAAAAAAAATAATTCGTTCAATGTTTAAATTGTGTGCAAAAAATATTTTGAGTATGTTTGAATCTTTGAAAGTATGTTACAGATTTGGTGGATTTATCCTCATTGGGATTGCTTAAAATTGAACCAGCCGATGACAGGTCTTAAACCTTGTGAATCGCCTAAACACTTTCATATTTTCTTCCCATAAATTGCTTCATCTCAGTCGGATATTTATAATGTAATTTGAAATATCCATATACCATGAACACGTAAACAGAATGTCAGAAGACAGACTTCCACGTATCGCCCTTCAAGGAAACCCTCAAGGACATAGACCCCCAGAGAGACCCCCGAGGAGATAGAGAGATAGCTAGCATTCGATATCTAAGTGGAACAGGCGGCGGCCACAGGAACAATAAATAATGAAGGAGAATACTTCAATACATAGTTTCAAAAACAAATAAAGAATAAATTTATGATTTTTTGACACTAATTAAAAAATATACGAAAAGCCTTTCAGAGTAAGGACTGCGACCTTAAACTTGGATAAGTTTGCATTAGCGCAATTCACTTCTACACTTTTTTTGGTTCGTTATTTAAATTACTCGTTATAAAAGATTCCACTGTATTAAAAAAAAATGTACTCTTAAAATGTGCTATCGTTGCTTTGAAAAAACATATTAAGTTTGAAAATGTTTGGGTCCATCAAAGTCGTCAGATTTTTTGCTGTTCACCCATTATCAATAATTTATAATAAATTTGCTTTATAATATTATAATTGTAAACAGGTTTTGTGGTTTCATGATTTCAATTATTATTATTCCAACTACAGTTTGATAAAATAATGCGTTTACCGCAATGCAAGTTATTATTATGACATCAAATATGTAACATATAATCAATTAACTACTACTACTACCACTACCATCATGCCGTTTCTCCGCAGAGGTAGGCAGAGAGGATGGAATGCCACACTTTTCTGTCCTGAAATACACTCCTCACTTCCTTCACGTCCATACATCTAGTCATACATGCCCTCCGATCACCTAGACCCATTCCCTTCCGTTTGATGCCCTGGGAATTGAACCCGGGACCTCCAGCACGGTAGCTAAATACCCTAACCATTACACCGCTGAGGTGGGCGCAGTTGTAATGCAGTATTGATTAATTTATTTTATACATTAATAACAAAGGTAGTTTTTATGTTTTTGTTATTGTTATAAAATAAGAAAGGTGTGTAGAGATGGTTTGGACATGTTGAACATATGAGTGAGGAAAGAACGGTAAAACAAATTTATAAGGCGAATATAGTTGGAAAAAGAAGCAGAGGAAGATCGAGAAAAACTTGGCATAGTCAAGTATGTCAAATATGTATGTACTTAAAAGTGGTCAGGTCACGAAATAACCGGCGGGTATGTATGAGGAGATGCATGAATGTGGAAGAGGCAATTTTTTTTTGCAAAGAACAACATACCACCCTGGTATGTTGTTCTATTCTCTCGGCCTACCCCTGCAGAAAGCGGTATGATGGTTAGTTAGTTAGTTTTACTAATTGTTGGTTAATATATCCAAAATTAAACAAGATTTATTGGATTGAATTCTACATTTATTTATGTATATGTTAATACGTGATGCGTTTCGTCTTATTAAGACATTATCAAACACTTGAGTGTTTGATAATGTCTTTATAAGACGAAACGCGTCACGTATTAACATATACATAAATAAATGTAGAATTCAATCCAATAAACCTCGTTTAATTTTGGATATATTACCCAACAATTAAATATGGAATTCTACCAACTGTCAGCAGTTACAATAAATAAGTTAGTTTTACATTAAAAACTGTGATTAACTAACTAACTAACTAACCATCACGCCGCTTCCCCGCAAGGGTAGGCAGAGAGAATCGAACGCCAAACCACTCTGTCTTTGTAAACATTCTTTGCCTCTTCTACATTCATGCATCTCCTCATACATACCCGACGATTATTACGACTCCTGACCCGGCCGCTTTCAAGTATTTGACATACCTGATTGTGCCAAGTTTTCCTCGGTCGTCCTCTGCTTCTTTTTCCAACCGTTCTTTCTTCACTCATACGCTCCACATGTCCAAACCATCTCAACACACCTTTCTTAATTTTATCGATAATGCTTATCTCAGCCTTACTTACATTCAGCATTCGAACATCTATCAAACATCATTTTGCCACACATTCGTCTGAGGGATCGCATTTCGACTGCATTCAGTCTGCTTTCATCCTTCTTTTGCTAACTCCATGCTTCGCTTCCATACATAAGGGTTGGAACCAGAACTCCATTGTGTACTGCCAGTTTAGCTTCATCTGATAGATTTTTATTTGCTAAAACTGATTTTAGTGCACCATTCACTCTGTTCCCAGCATTCACTCTCCTTTCTATGTCTTTATCAATCTTTCCATCCCTAGAAAACATACTACCCAAATATATGAAATCATCTACCTGTTCCAAAATCTCCCCATTTACCAATATTTCACACTCAGATCTACATTCATCTCTTTCAAAAACCATGATTTTTATTTGATAGATTTTGATAGATTTTTATTTGCTAAAACTGATTTTGATTTTGATAGATTTTGATAGATTTTTATTTGCTAAAACTGATTTTAGTGCACCATTCACTCTGTTCCCAGCATTCACTCTCCTTTCTATGTCTTTATCAAACTGTGATTATTTATGCATAAATGCAACAAGGATGTAAAATATTTTCTGAGGAAGTACAAAGACCTCTCTAGTCATTTTGCATAAATTTGCAATCCTTGTCACACAATTGCGGTCATGCAAACTCCATCTGCATGTACATAATATAGCAGACGGCATTGCTGCAATGCGTTTCATCATTATACAATTATTTTTCTACTACAATATATAAATAGAATATCTTATAAATATAATATCTAGGCTGCGTCTACTGAGCATAGTGAAATAAAATGTAATTTTTTAAAAATTCTGTTTTATATACAGTTTCCCCTTAATTTATGCTTTTTAAGGGACTGAAAAAAAACTTAAATGGAGGGAAAATGTATATTGTGTATTGAAAAGAAAACATTTTCTCTTTATTTATCTTTTTTTTTTTCAAAAAATCTTTTAGATGAGTTTTTTTGCATACGAAAACCTAAATGGAAGGAAAATATAAACGGGGGTATTGAAAAAAAAACTTTATTTAAAAATATATGTATTTTTTTTTGTGAAAATCATAATGATGAGATCTATTATTTTTAACATCTCATCAAAGATGAAGAAGAATATGGAAGTCTGGGCATTTACGGGGCTGACGACCGTCATAGGCTGGTTTAAGTGATCACTTTACACACGTGTAACATTCACCAATTCTACCCATTATTGACAACCACACTACTCAAATTCTTGGAAGTTCTATATATATGAACCAATTTAGAAACCTTGTTCTTGAATCACTAGAACTTCACTAGAGACATCTATTGGTGAGATGTAAAGAAGCTTTTTATTAAGCAGAAACTCTTATAGTATGTGAGGTCCGAATGATGATATATGATGAGATCTTTTGCATACAAATTATGAAATTAAATATGAAATAAAATAAATATTCCTTGAAACGAATTTAATTTTTTCATTTATGAATTCGGATGTCACATATCGCTCACTCCTTTCAATAACGTCAAATATCAAAAATCGTCCATTTTCAGTTGTGCATGTTTTCGGAATGCCCATAAAATGTACTATATCCCAGCAAAAGAGGCATATTTTTAACTAAATATATACCTGCTACAGGGCAGAAAGTGTTATTTTTGCATTTTGAACAAAAGGTATTGTTTATTTTTTTTTTTAAATATACTAAATATTTTTCAAATGGAGAAAAAACATTCAGGTTTTACCTAAAAAGATCTGTAGCACAGTAAAAAGTTCAATAAGTGGCTTGATATTTATTTTTAATACATTGTATTATATTTTTAAACTGTAAAAACGTTCTCCTGAACAATCATTTGATTTATGACGTTCTTGAAAGGGATGAGCGATATATCTATCCAATTTAAATTTCACTTGGTAAAACCATCTGAAATTTAAATTACGAATGAATTTTGTTTTACTTTATACGTAATTATTATTCGTAGGCTCTGTGGCGTAGTGGGTAAACGCTCGACTGTGAAACTGGCGTTGCGGGTTCGATTCCCGCCAATTCCAAAATAAATTCAAGAAAGATTTATTTTCAATTGGTCTGGGTGTTTGTGATGTATTTTTCACATCTACCTCCCCTGTCCTTACTATCCTACCTGTAGACAAGCCTCTACAATTGAGGTTTTTGCAGGTTATTCCTTTAAATAAATAAAAAAAAACACTACATAAATTCATTCAATTTAAATTCGTTTTGTTAGAATTTTTTTATAAAATCTGCCTTGTTATGTTTATAACATTTTTAATTTTAATTAAACCCTTATCTGCACCCCAATGGTGCATAGGGCACTGCATCATATAAATGAAGAGTTATCTTGATCGTTTACACATGAAGGAAAGGTGATCAGCCCTCCGCTTTAGGTACCAGTCCAGGGTAATATTGAATAAATACTACAGTGAAAAAATCACTTTTATTTATTTGACCCCCCCTAGGAATCGATCCCGGGACCTCCAGAATGGTAGCCAAGCGTGCTGACCATTACACTACTGAGGCGGACATTTATAACATACGAGTAGAATTCTGTCTAGCCTCTCACCAGTCTGATGGTGTCGGCATCGAAGAAGCTCAGTCACTGGTCAAATAAAATGAAAGTAGAAAATGCTAAACAGTTGTTTTATTATATACCATAACTGGGGTAACTACGCACAATTCGGTGCTTAAACTTTTTGTGCAAACTAATTAGCATATTGGCGGACTTACTGCCAAGAAGGAATATCCATTTAAGTCTTTTACTACGTGCTTTATGCATTTTATTATCTTTGTGATGACTTTCAACTTGGTTAGTGGAATTTCAGGGATTAAAATATATTAGTATTGACGTTAGCGGCTTCTAACAAAGGAATTTTGTAGTTAAAGACTAAAAAATATTTATAATTTAAATTTTTACTTGGTAAATGCAATTTCGGAATGCCCAAAAAATGTACTATATCCCAGCAAAAGAGGCATATTTATATCTTAATATTTACCCACTACAGGGCAGAAAGTGTTGTTTTTGTATTTTGAAGAAAAGGTAGTGTGTAAAAATTTTTTTTAAATACACCAAATATTTTTCAAATGGAGAAAAAACCGTCAGATTTTACCTAAAAAGATCTGTTACACAGTAAAAAGTTCAATAAGTGGCTTTATATTTATTTTTAATACATTGTATTAAATTTTTAAACTTTAAAAACGTTCTCCTGAAAAATCAAGTTTTTCGATTTATGACGTTCTTGAAAGGAGTGAGCGACATGTGTTTCGATGCATTCCGCATCATTTTCAAACACGGTATGTGAAGCTAAGTCTAAATTTTAGAGTTGTGTTCTCGGGACATTGTAGGATGAAGAGGACAACGTGCCAAAGACACAACTCTAAGGTTTAGACTAAGCTTCACATACCGTGTTTGAAAATGATGTGGAATGCATCGAAACACGTGTCACAATAAATTTTAAGAAATAGTGGTATTAACTAAATAAAACTTAAATTAAAAATGGATAGATGTTACCGCAAAGTGACTGTCAAATCAATTGATGAAAACAAAATAATACTACACTTTTCATTGGTGTAGTCTGAAGATGTTCATAAATGGTGGAAAGCAATAATTTATCGTCAAATGATCCAAACGTCAATTCTCCAAGTGGTCAATGTATCTCACCATTATTACGTTTGAAATGTTGACTATTATTATTTTTTTTTTTAAATAAATACTTGTATTTTCAGGCACTTGGCAACATTTACTTTATCCATTCCTCCCTCACGGATGTCAAGATCTGGGACTTTACAAACCAGTGCTGGCTGATGGCCGACGGGAAGGAAATCCACGCCGGAAATATCGAAAAGGTTGCCACAAAAGAAAAAGCCAAATTTCCCCAACACTTTTTTCCAGAGGTAAGGTTTAGTTACGCAATTTTAAATCTGGAAATTATTTGTCGTTTAATGTTTCCGTTTGCTATTTTATATCCCTTTTTTGGTCATGCGTTTTCTGTAATTTATCAAATGAGTTTAATTTTTCTAGGTTTGATTTTGTTTACAAAAAAAAAACACTTGATAATCTAAGTTATATTTATTTGGCAACTGATATATAAATTTATTGCTCAAATTCCGCCTCTGTACTGTAATGGTCCGAACACTCGGCTACCGTATTGGAGGTCCCGGGTTGGATTCTCAGGGGGGGAGTCAAATAAATACAAGTGATTTTTTCACTCTAATATTTATTTATTTGACCCCCTCCCCTTCTGGGAATTGAAACCGGGACCTCAAGTACGGTAGCCGAGCTTGCTGACCATTTCACTACGACTGAATAAATTAGAACATCAGTTTAACAATAAAACATAAAATGTGTGCTTTAAATACATATTTATTTATAAACAAAATAATAATGAGTGTGTCCAAATACTTGTTCAGACTTCCATATTCTTCTTCATCTTTGATGAGATGTCAAAAAATAATATGAAAATAGATGAGATTAGAAATTTACAAGGCAAATTTAACATCCTATGTAAGCCACCAAAAAATCCTCGGCAAGCTACCGTGTGGCGATCACTGCTCTAGTAGTTGCCGCAGAGGGCTACTTGATCACAAATGTACTAGACATGCAGTTTTAATATCAAGGTTTTTAACACAAGGTATGAGGAAGATATATGTCCGCCTCCGTAGTGTAATGGTCAGCATACTCGGCTACCGTTCTGGAGGTCCCGGGTTCGATTCCCAGGGGGGTTTAATAAATATAAGTGATTTTTTCACTCTAATATTTATTCAATATTACACTGGACTGGTACCTGAAGTGGAGGGCTGATCACCTTTCCTTCATGTGTAATCGATCGAGATAATACTGCGTTTATATGAAGCAGTGCCCTATGCACCATTGGGGTGCGGTAAGGGTTTTATTATGATATGGTATGTGTAAGGGCTGGTAATGATGGTATGCGTTCTCGCGTCATTCCAGTGCAAGTGGTCGCGGAAGGGGTTCATGCGCACCCGCTGGATGATCCGCGGCACGGCTGTGGAGCTGGTGAACGTGCACCTGTTCCACGACGCGTCCAACATGGAGGCCATGCAGGGCGCCGCGCCCTCGGTGTACGCGCGCTCGCGCCACCGCGCCCTGCGCCACACCCTGCAGCGCCTGCACGCCGCCCCCTCCCCGCCCTTCTTCATGTTCGGGGACTTCAACTTCCGTCTGGACACGGGGCAGGTTGTCAAGGTAACGCCCGCGAGTCTAATTCAAATCGGAAACGGGATGTGCGAGAGAAGATATCGTAGTCGCACAGGAGAAAGTGACCAACTAACCAAACTGTTCTGGAGAGCCATTTAAGTCACTTTTGCTTGGCAAGAAAATAAACATCAATACAGTTAGTCATTTTTAACCGGTTAACTGCCGGCAGGTACATGTATGGCGGTACCCAGCACGCCGCGAATTTTACGACAAAAATAAAACCTTCTAAACATATCGTAATAGAAAGTGTATTAACGTTTATTTATAAAACTTGCCAAATAACTGAAGAGCGCGCCAGTCTTTCATTCATTTATCCATAATCGTAAAATTAATTGTTCATAGTGCAGGGTTGTCACAAAATTTGTCATAGAAAATATGAAAACTAAATTATACGTCAAAAGTAATTGTTTATGTTAGTTTAATATTAAAAGTATATACACACACACACACTTTGATTTAAAAAAAATTCAAATTAAAAATCAGCAGAATCGACACTAAAATCACTGTCATCAGATTCGGCAGTGACGGCAACTCGGGGATTATTGTACAACCCTGAGCGCCATTAGTTGTTCCGATGACAAAGCTCTCTTTCAATTCTAAGTATGCAAAGATATTCTCAATAGATGTCACTATGCGTTCAATATATTTGTACATTTTAAATAATTGATTTTCTTTAGTAAAAGCCCATTTAAAACGGCGCATCTTAAGACGTAATTTTTGGATGAGCGGCGCTCCGATCACAGAAAATTATGCGTCTTAAGACGCTCTTGGCAGTTAATCGGTTAACAAGTCAATATACTATACTTCCTACTTTAAAATCTTTTGGGATTTTTTTCAGGGCAATTTTAAGCTAGAAATATATCAAACATTCAATGGTCACATTATTGTAAAAAGTGCACTTGGTCACTTTCTCCTGTATGACTACGATATGCAGTTGACGAAAATTGATGAGGCAATAGGATTAACAGAATGGGCAAAAGAAAGTATGCAGTTGACAAAAATCAATGAGGCAATAAATAGTACATAAAGATCCATCAGGTTTGATGGTGTCTTCTTTAGAAAATATGACAAGATAAATGAGACAAATAAATGCGCCATATGACAAATCGCACTCACCTTTCAAGAACATCATAAATCAAAAAACTTGATTTTTCAGGAGAACGTTTTTAAAGTTTAAAAATATAATACAATGTATTAAAAATAAATATCAAGCCTCTTATTGAACTTTTTACTGTGCAACAGATCTTTTTAGGTAAAACCTGAAGGTTTTTTCTCCATTTGAAAAATATTTAGTAAATTAAAAAAAATAATTAAACAATACCTTTTCTTCAAAATGCAAAAACATCATTTACTGCCCTGTAGCGGGTAAATATTAAGTTAAAAATATGCCTCTTTTGCTGGGATATAGTACATTTTCTGGGCATTCCGAAAACTTGCACAACTGAAAATTGACAATTTTTGATTTATCGCGTTCTTGAAAGGAGTGAGCGAATATTTAATCTATTGTGTCTATTGTATTATTGTATGTATTGTATGGTTTTAAGGAATCAACCCTATTAATTTATTATAAACAACACCTCCACTATCATTTTATGACATATAAACCAAAATGCTATTAATTCTTGTACATAATAAGCAAGGAGAAAAAGGCAACTAATAAATATTTTTAAAAAAAGGCCATGAGTCCAGAATGAACTTAATAAAAAACAAATAAAATAAAATTTTTATTCATTTTAAATAAAAAAATAAGTACAAATAAAACAACAGATATTTATTTTCAAATTCTCTTGACTTATACTATTAAAAACTTATGCCAGAAAGAAATATAAACCGAAAAAAGTAACAGTTGTCTATTAGTTCTTCTTCTTCTTGGTGTAGGGCTTGTGGCCTGTTTTTAAGAGGGATTAGCCTCCTGCGATGTCGATTCCCAGCTGTCAATCCATCTCTTTGGGGGTCTGCCCGCCATTCGTCTACCTTGGGGTATGCCGTAAAGTGCAATGTGGGAGAGTCTGGATGGTTCCGTTCTCCTCACATACACATACCGTTGTCTCCTTCGTTACCTTAGGAATGTGTATTTGATCACGCATTTTTATCGATTGTTGCGCGGTATAATCGATAATCCTGAAACATTGGTCTGTATGTTCCCGATAGTTACCTAAGACAGCGTCGATATAGAACGTTTCACATTCCTATACACAGGACCAACCTGCCGATGGTTATGCCTGTAGGAACACCGCTATGTTGAACAATATCTCATTGGATATTGATCTATTCCATGTGTCTGAAGGAGTTTTCCGAAGCGGGATTCTTCTACACTTTTAGCAATAGTTCTTGCATATATTTTATTTTAATGTTTACAATTTAAATTTTTGATAGTTTGTAATGTATATATTAATTGAAATAAATTAATTGAATTGAATGGAATTGAATTCCCCACCTGGCGACATTAGTTACACCTCTAATAGTTGGCACCCGTGCTCGGGTAACATTGCTGACAGTGTTGACACTTTCAGAAACTGACGGAAGACCTGAAGACTCAGAGAATATACAACGGCAAATCCACGGAGCACACCTGGCTGCAGTTCCGGAATCCAACGGATGACCACCTCATAATGTCGGTCGGCAAAAAGGAATTTTGTCATGTCAAACACCAAAAAGTCTTCCGTGAACCTTGGGTAAGAAAATTTACAGAATGCGACTTGTCATCAGAATGCAGAACTGTCCATCCTAGTCGCTTAGAAGTCAATTTCGATTTTACATTATTTTTTGAAATCTCAACATATGATGAACAGATGAAGAAGAATATAAAAGTCTGGACATTTACGACCTTACAATCGTCATAGGCTCACATACAAATAATAGAGTTTCTGCTCGATAAAAAGCTTCTTTTATCCCACCATAGATGTCTCTAGTGAAATCAAGCAATATGTTTCGAATTTGAACAATATGTATAGAAGTTCCAAGAATTTGAGTAGTGTGGTTGTCGATCATGGATAGAATTTGTGAATTTTGTTAATTGATTCGGCAGTCACTTTGTGGTAAAATCTATCCATTTTTAATTTATGTTTTACTTAGTGAATAGTGGTATTTACTAAGTAAAACTTAAATTTATAAAATAATTGGTGGATGTTACATGTGTGTAAAGTGATCACTTAAACACCTTTAACGACATTATAAATTTATTTTTGGTACTTAAAACATGTTAACACACTAATGAAGGGTGTTTTATTTGCTGGCGACAGGATTCCATAATTGTGTACCTATAGTATACAAGACCTTAACAAAGAGATTGGTACATAATATTCATATAAAAACATTAATTAATTCATTATTTTCTGCCTTTGAAATGAGGCCGGCGTGGAAGGTAAAAATTCCCTTTCCGTCCTTAAGCATCAATCGACCAAACGGATAAAAATACCTTTCCCGTCCTTAGTGTGTTAAGCGAAAAACTTTGCTGGCCTTTAAACTAGTGTCTTAGGAATAATCTATGAAAATACAAGCTGGAATACTTATATTTCACACCGATCTCGGTGTATTTTGTGGAGTAGTACTGGAGATGTTGTGTGGTTGCCATAGTGTACAAATGGCTTTCTTGTTTCAGGTTATAAAGTACGATCAGGAGTTAGAGTCACTTAAGAAATACTTGTTTGAGTTTCCCATCAAGTTCCCGCCTTCGTATCCATTTGAAGAGAATGTAGAGCTGCCGACTCACTATATGAAGACCAGGTACGAATATATTTCCACATTAGTATAATACTAGTGCAATAAAAGTCTATTAAGGCCCAGTATTTGTTAGTCACAACTTAATTTTCTCTAAATCCAGATAACATTTTACGGAATTAATTTTTTCTTAAAACAACATTTTTGAATTGAAATAATAAGTTTTTCTTCAAAAGAATTATATGGCTTCGAAAAGAAAAGAGTTGTTGAAAGGTAAGGAGTTAAAAAATATATATATATATATATTTTTTGTGTATATTCTAAAAAAACAAAAAATATCCAATATACATTCTTTAAAAAAATCAAAGACATGTTACCTCTATGGCAGTCGGCCGGTGAATGAATTCCGTCTTGCGTTGTATCCCATGTTCATAACATGTTAAATAATATTATTTTTTGACATCTCATCAAAGATGAAGAACAATATGGAAGTCTGGGCATTTACGGGGCTGACGACCGTCATCGGCTGGTTTAAGTGATCACTTTACACACGTGTAACAACCAGCCGATGACGGTCGTCAGCCCCGTAAATGCCCAGACTTCCATATTCTTCTTCATCTTTGATGAGATGTCAAAAAATAATATGAAAATAACTCCTGTAATTGGAGATAATCCAGATTTTGTGAACAAGTATTTGGACACACTCAAAATGATGTTAAATAATATCGCGAATAATCATAAGATGCTGACAAAAGAGCAATTTTAAAAAAATGCTAAAACTATGAAATTTATTTTTTTAGATATTAGTATGTACTGCTCTCTTTGCGTGTAGCATTCACGTGAGACTCATGTTTATACTCGCTTTGAGACAAGAGAGTATAATAATGAGGCGTCGACTAAAGCCGACTTTAGAATACATTCACACATGAAATATTTATTTTTTGTTTTTTAAATCATTACACACTGACATAAAATATTGTGTCAGACTGTAAGGCAGTGGCGTGCACAGAGTTTTTAATCAGGATTGGCAGTAGGGTTGGGTAAGGATAAGGCCTAGAAGGCACTGGTAGTGTTCCTATATGGAATCAATATCCGATAAATCGATCAATCCAGGGTAGGTACTGCTTTTCTGCCTAAATAGAATGCACGCCTCCGCTGTAAGGGTATACTTTCAATTACGCAATGATACTTTCAAGCCATTTGACTCTATTATTGGGCATACAAAATTCCGCACCAGAGGAAATGTTAGATATACATGTTGGGTATGTACATCGCACTACATATTAGAAAAATGTAAATTAGTAAAATAATAATTTATAAAGTCAGAATAATCGGCGGGTATGTATGAGGAAATGCATGAATGTAAAAGAGGTGAAGATTGTTTTAAAAACAGAATGGTGTGGCATTATATTCTCTATGCCTACCCCTGCGGAAAGCGGAGTGATGGTTAGTTAATGATAAAGTCATTAGTTTATCAATTATAAACACTACACAACTATGTCTGCTCCCTATGTGAAGTATATGGAGTCTACAAACTGTCTCCAGGCTTTTTTGTCAGCAGCTAGCTTCCTTGCATCCTCCCAAGTCAGGTCCTCATCCCGAAGTTCAGACGAGAACTGCCGACGAATTGTCAGTAGCGATCGTCCTGGGCGGCGTGAACCTGATGCCTTGTAAAAGAGGCAAGCTTGATGGCTGCTCTCGGGAGAAATGTGGAGTACATGGCCAAGCCAACTGAGTCACCTTTTCTTGACGACAGTTGTGACCAATATTTGCTGCGTCCTACGCTTTATCTCTTCATTCCTCATCAAGTCAAACCACAGCACGCCTTAAATTCTTTGCAGACACCTATTCTGAAAGCTTAGTAGACGGCTGCTCTGTGCCTTTGTAAGGTGCCATGTTTCACAGCCATACAAGAGAATAGGAGCAATGCAGGTATTGTATAGGCGGCATTTGGTTTTTTCTTGATGACAGTTGTGACCAAGATTTGCTGCGTTTTATCTCTTCATTCCTCACAAAGTCGAACCACCACATGCCTAAAATTTTATTATTATTAATAGGTAGTTAAGTTTAAAGAAATGTATGTTAACAGCTAGTGTTGTTCGCAGATGCCCGTCGTGGTGTGACCGCGTACTGCTATCGCAGTCGGCGCGCCTCATCATCCACCCGCCCGAGCACCCCGCCTCCCGCCACCGGGACATCTCCGACTCCAGAAAGTCTATCAGCGAGCACGCTGACAAAATTTCCAGGTTCCTTCTGCCGTTCATTTCTTGTTTGACAACCATTCCCTCAATTTTCGCTTATTTTTTTACTAATTTTATTTATACAATTACATATTATATAAAAGTATTTTAATATAGAGTTATTCATTTGCAGCGATGGCAATAAATAATTTGTGGAAAAATCGGGGATGGAATCACCGATACACAAACGTTTTTCAGTGTGTGGTCATTCTTCGGGGTGGTTGTGGCGCTACACCAGCTATGGCGGCTACTTGCGATGTATTTTTTTCTCGTTTTCAGACACTTACCAAAGCTAACATTACAAAATTTATACATTTCAACATCCACTATGGTTGACTATATAAAAGGCAAAATTTAAATTTAGGAATATTCACATTTTTAAATTACATTTTCATATGGTGTACAAAATACATATCACTGTTGCGTGTAGAAGTTTTTAGCACCGTAAAGGAAAAGTTAAAGTGTAGTGTGTAACAGTCGGAACTGAATGTTATTAGCAGTTTCCGACACTCTGTGAGGTTTGATCCGGTAACAGTTTGGGTGTTTGCAGAACTTGCTACAGTGTATAGTGTTGTCCCGTGCGCAGGAAGTCGGTGGCGGACTGGTCGGAGGGGGGCGGAGGGGGCGGCGGGGCGGGCAGCCCCTCGCGCTGCAGCCAGCGCTCCTCGGCGCACACCAGCTCCTCGGAGAACAGCCCCGCCAGGTCGGCCTCCCCCGGCAAGGGGGCGCCCAATCCACTCCTCAGTGCTGTGAGTTACTAACTAAACTATTCCTTTTTCCTATTCAATTAGAAAATAATTAATTAAGGCCGTTTTGGTCGCAACTTTATTTTCTCTAAATCCTGGTAACATTTTACGTAATTGATTTTTTCTTAAGACATCATTTTTGCATTGTAAAAATTAGTTTTTCTTCGGAATAACTACATGGCTTTGAAAAGAAAAGGTTATTGAAAGGCTATTATTAAACATTCTTCGCTTCTTCCATGTTCATGCATCTCCTCATACACGAGTAAGAGGCAAAGAATGTTTGCAAAGACAGAGTGGTGTGGCGTTCTACTCTCTCTGCCTACCCCTGCGGAGAACCGGCGTGATGGTTAGTTAGTTTGTTTTAGTTTTAGCCTATTATTAAAAAAAAAATACCATGTATATTCTAAAAAACAAAGAATATACAATATACATTTTTTATTTAAATTGAGCGTGAGCACACGACCAGCCCTGAGCGTGGCTGAACGCATTCTGATTTGAACGCGTGAGACCAGCTTTAGATCTAAGCCTTAATATCCAAGCCAAAAACATAAGAAACCATTTCCAAGGGTGTTATTTTTCAGTTTGCAATTTGGTAACAAAATATTTATTCATTTTAGCGATGTCCTTGAACAATTAACATACTTCAGACGGGTATTTTTACGCCTGCGGACGCTGGGGATGGGTTTTGTTATTTATATACATAAAGTTAAGATCTTAAAAAAAAGATTGCTATATAATATTCATATAAAAACTTTGGATAATTCCTTCTTTTTTGCCTTTGAAATGAGGCCGGCGCAGAAGGTAAAAATACTCTTCCCGTTCTTAAACATCAAACGACCGAATAGGTAGAAATACCTTTCCCGTCCCAAGTGTGTTAAAAAAATATGAAAAATTAGGCGATGTCTCTTTAGCATTCTAGTCATTGCTTTATTCTCTGAAAAATTTGTTAAATAAACCATTTATCATTCTAGAGTCCTTCAAAGAAAGCCAGTTCAGAGTTTGACGGCCTCGCAGTTCCCGGCATAGCACTCAGTAGAAAGAGTATAGCTGACCCTACCAATATTATGCACCAGCTAAATTCCAGGTACATCCTTTGCACTAGCTACTTTGGAATCAATAGTTATTTGTGATATCTGCAAAGCCACTAACGAATGTGACGGTTCCCATAGTTGATGGTGGAAAGACCAATTAGAAATGCATCGACTGCCGGCTCGTTTTGGACTACTGTGAAATCGCCTTTTTAACCAGTTCCTGGTTTAGCCCTTGCGTGACTCGGGCAAGGAGTTTTTAACCCTTACCACTCTGACCATTTGTTCTCATAACCGATCAGCTACTCTGATAAAAAAAATGCGACGTTTTTGTACCATTAAAATAAAAATTTGGTTCCCTAATTTTTGGACACTCTGGCAATTCGTATGACCATGTTAAT
The DNA here is from genome assembly GCF_059751285.1 of Brachycentrus maculatus. NCBI lineage: Eukaryota > Metazoa > Arthropoda > Insecta > Trichoptera > Brachycentridae > Brachycentrus > Brachycentrus maculatus. Next base: position 714,570 of record NW_028281123.1, on the reverse strand, counting down.
TAAGATTAACTGTTTTTATCTGAAATATTTTTTGGTAGAATATACTTGGGTGATAGAGAAATTAGTGATTAAAGTTATACCTGCGCCGGGCCAGACATTGTGGCCCACGGAGCTGCCTACTAGAATCATACGGGCCAGAATGTCTAGCCTACAGAGTGGTAAGGGTAAATGCATTGACTAGTCTAAGCGCCGCTCGGGCAAATCGTATTGTGACTTGTCTGTAGTGATTGGTCGGAGCCAAATATATTAATATATTTGTTTTTAATAACTAACCTGAGCAGTGTTCGGGCATTCTTGCTTTCAGTTGTTCTTGACGATTTCCTGCAGTGACAAGTTTCTTGCTAAAATTCAACTGTTAAGTGATTGAACGCTTACTCTTTTATTACTGGAAATATTTAGGAAGATCTAACATATTGTTTTCTACCATACACAAATAACTCCACCTTTTTTTGGATCATAATGTATTATTAATTATAAATATGAATACAAAAGAAACCAAGCATAAATAAATGCAGTGATACTCAGTTGTTATACTTTTTTTCAAATGCATGGAAAAATGAAATGATACCATTTTTAATCACGCTAAAACAATGATTTAACACAAGGGTGGCCAACCCGCAGCCCGCGGAGTGTCTTCTTGCGGCCCGCGGAGCATATCACACATTTTTCTATAAGTGTGCATAAAACTACCAAAAAAACATTCCATCGTGCGTAGTTTGTATCATATATCGAAGTTTCTCACTATCTTAACAATGTCTTCTATGGTATTTCGTGTTAGCAAACTAATCACAATATTAGTTCGAATTTATCATAACCACATTTTAAGATGTCAGAAAATGATACTTTTTTGTTTTTTGTAGCCTATTCCTATATTTTGTACGCTAAGAAAAATTCTAACCGCTGAACTAAAAAAAATTATGCAATAAATATCATATTATTTTTGACATCTCATCAAAGATGAAGAAGAATATGGAAGTCTGGGCATTTACGAGGCTGACGACCGTCGTAGGCTGGGTCAAGTGATCACTTTACACACATGTAACATTCACCAATTCTACCCATTATTGGCAAACACACTATCAAATTCTTGATTATATAATATCAAGTTCCATTTATATGAACCAATTTTGAAACATTATTCTTGAATCACTAGATTTGATTTGTACTGGAATAATTTTTGTTATGTTTGTACGACTGATTATTTTACATATTTTAGTAAAAGATAATTTTTGATATATAATGTTGAAAATGTAATTTATGGATTCTCTGCTAAGCCGAAATATTGGCAACTAAACGCTTGACTACCAACTACTCGGGAAAGTGGTGGGTAAAATTACTCGTGCAAGTATAATTTTAGTATTTAGGATATTTCTCAAAGAAAACCTGAGTGAATCAATCTTGCGGTAGACTATCTATGTCCTCAAAGCAGATAACGCTCACTCCTTTCAAGAACGTCATAAATCAAAAATTGTCAATTTTCAGTTGTGCATGTTTTCGGAATGCCCAGAAAATGTACTATATCACAGCAAAAGAGTCATATTTTTAACTTCATACTAACCCGCCTACAGGGCAGAAAGTGTTGTTTTTGCATTTTTAAGAAAATGCATTGTTTAATTATTTTTTTAAATACATATACTAAATACTTTTCAAATAGAGAAAAAACCTTCAGGTTTTACCTATAAAGATCTGTTAATACATTGTATTATATTTTTAAACTTTAAAAACGTTCTCCTGAAAAATCAAGTTTTTTGATTTATGACGTTCTTGAAAGGAGTGTGCGATAAGTGTGAGCGCAACTTGTGATCCAAGTCGGCATTTGATTTTGGAAGGACGATGTGCGAGTCAAATGAATCTGCAACCGAAAGAAGGTCTAACGTCGGTTACATTCAGGGGCTGTGACGGAGGGGGCTCACCGACACGACGGCGGCTGGTGCGCAACCAATCGGAGGGCTCGCCCAAGCTGGAGGCGGGGCTGGAGGGGAGTGGCACGCTGCAGCGCGTGCGCAGACCTCACTACGGACTGCTTGGTGAAACCACGTGCATGGGAGACCATAAGGTAACTAAGGGAGATTATGCCATACTATTATATTTCAGATTCACATACTCCATACCAAAATATCACATTTCTTCCTCTTTGTCAGTCATCTCTCCATTGCTGGATGTGGGCCTCTTTTAATTCTCTCCAGACTTCTCTCGTTTGGGTTCTTTCAATCCACTTACCTACAAAACATTCAAAATTGAAATTTTCAACCTCTCTCACGAAACGTTACCAACCACTGATGTAGATGATTATTTGAAGTATATAATGATTTATTTATTTATAGATTTGGCGTTTAATTTGTAGAACTCCATTTCAATTAATGTATTAAATGTTCAATCAAACACTGATTTTTTTCAGTCCATGAGTACTAAGTTGTATTTTATTGTTAAAAAAATACATAATCTATTTTGTGACAATTGTTTTATTTACTATGGCATTTTTAAACGAATGTGAACATTTGTCACAAAATTGATTTTGATGTGTTTTTTTTAACAATAAAATACAACTTTGTAGATTAAAAAAATGGATATTTGATTTAACATTTAATACATAAATATATAACAATGTTTTTGTTCCAGCCGGTGTACTTGCGAGTGCTCCTGCAGAGTGACCAAGGTACGGTGCCGTGCTGCGACCCCCTCTCCCCCGCCTCCTCCTGCTTCCCCTACCCCTACCTGCCCTGCCACAACGCCCGCGTGGAGTGTCCCTCCGAGGACTGCTTCCAGCCCCTCGCCTTCCGCGACCGCCTCGCCTCGCGCCTGAGCCAAGACTCCGGCTTCCGCAGGTCCTCCTCCGCCGAGAGACCCGCCTCTCTCCTGCGCCTCGACACCGACCCCCTCCTGGCGTCCCGGCTGCGAGCCAAAGACCCCAAGAATAGCGATTACGAAAGCTTTAACTCGGATACTAAAGACTCCTCGAGTAAAACTAACGATTTTGACGAGTTCGATCAGTCCGACGATAGAAACTGCGATACCATCTCGAAAGACAGCTTGAACGATTCCAATGAAAATATTTGCTCGATTCCAAACGTGCAGATTAATATTATCGACGCGGATTACATTAGCTACGACGGGATTATAGTCAATAATGTCGACCCCCATTTGCTCTATTGCGAATATTCTCCCAGAGATCCTTACACTCCAGAAAGCGTCGAGTCTCATTCCCCCTATCCGGAAGCCTGTTCCAACGACGGAACCGATTCGGAAAAGATTTCTTTCAACGACAACATCGACGATAGCGTCGCGAAAGACAGTCTAGATCCATCTTTGAATTCGAGATTGAAAAACGAAGACGATTCCTTCATCGTACCGAAATCCCAGTCCCTATCTCCCAGTAAAACCAAAAGCGTTTCGCCGCGGCAACTCAAATCTAGGTTAGAGAATATCCTCAGGACTTCGACGACAAGTAGTATTACTCCTTTAGACGGCTCCTCTGCGGCCGGGAAGCGGAATTTATCCTTAAGTAGTGAACCGAGAGACGCTAGTAGGGTTAGGAAATCCAAAATAAAGGCGAAAGCGAGTAGGTGCAAATGCTTTGGCTGGATAATTTGCTAGACTTTATGTCGTAGATCTGCACAAATGTTTGCTAGTTTAACCTTTAACAACTTAAAACATAAATTTTGACATTTAGATGTTGTAGGAATGCACAAATCTAGTTTTATTATTTTTTTGTAACAATTTACATTGTTTGACACTGCACTGCTGTTGGATTACAAATTTGACCAAATTTTTAATTGATATAATTTGCGATGCATTGCACGTGCATTATTGTACCGTATCAGTTTGTAAATTTCTAATTATATGCCGATTATTTATCGTTTGTTGTCCAATACCACAAATATAATAAAACATTGTTTTTTCTTTGGTATAAGACTGTCTCGCTTCAAAGAATGACAATATGTATTTAAAATTGTATTTTACATATCTAGATTGGGTCACAAAAAAGTGTTACATCCGTAGCTTAGGAGTCTTTTTTTATTTTTAAAACAACACTTAATAATGTGAAACTTATAATATCGGCCTAAGAAACTACGGAAATGTAATCTGAAAGCATTGTACTTACTTAAATGTTGTTTTGGTTGTGTTAGCTGGTTTTTTAAATTAGACTTTATTGCTTGAACCACAATTTATTTTATATTTAGTTCTATTTGCTTATGGATATGAGTAAAGTGTATTGTATTTTACATTAATTATACAAACTATTGAGCTTATTACGGAGATGTATTCCGCAATGTAATTTTTTACCAAAGAGACAAATTTGTCGGTGCACAATTCTGACCTCCCTTTTCTCCAACATTTGCTGTTTTTCCCGTGCAATCTTCGATGATTTGCATCAATTAAGTACATTTATTATTCCTTTAGCCCTGGCAGGTAAATTTGTAGACTTATCCATATTTCCAGGATATTAGTGTGATTTTTCAATACAAATGTTGTATTTTGGTTGATAATAAAGATAATATTCACAAAACCTTTCGAGTATTGAACGGTTGCATCCTTGACTAATAATAGGTATATATTTTTATAAAATATATCACCAGTAGATGGCACATATCGCTCACTCTTTTTAACAACGTCATGTATAAAAAATTGTCAATTTTCAGTTGTGCGTGTTTTTGGAATGCCCAGAAAATGAACTATATCCCAGCAAAAGCGGTATATTTTTTTACTAAATATTTACCCGCTACAGGACAGAAAGTATTGTTTTTGCATTTTGAAGAAAAGGTGTTGTTTAATTATTTTTTTAAATATACTAAATATTTTCAAATGGAGAAAAAATATTCAGGTTTTACCTAGAAAGATCTGTTGCACAGTAAAAAGTTCAATAAGTGGCTTGATATTTATTTTTAAACTTTGAAAATGATCTCCTGAAAAGTATTTTTTTTATATATGACGTTGAAAAGAGTGAGCGATATCCAGAAGGAAATGTACTTGTTTCTGAAATATTCCTGGCCCAAAATTCTTAATATTAATAAAGTTATTTTTGCCCCCGTTAAAGTCAATAAATAACTTACACTATGGGCGCTTCTTTGAACACGCAACATGCAAATGGAAACTACAGATATGCCAAATGAGTAGCTGTTATTTTTTCGACTATACAATTGGGATAGTATTCGTTGCCTTTTTTCTGTTTATATTTTTTCCAGCTTAAGTTTTTGATCTCAAATCGTCAAATATACAAGGAGCTAGAAATGCCCTATACGCAACCGAATTTGTGCATTGACAGGCATGATTAGCTTTAAGTGATTGAATCTAAATGTCTTTAAATTCGATCGCCCATCACTGATGGCAACATTATCTCTCGAATATATCTCGAAATATAAACTTATAACTAATTTACCGCTATCATTTTTGTTTTTTGTTTGTTTTACAAGTTGAGAAAAGCAGCTATGACATTCTTTAGCAAGTGGTTTGCCTAAACGGAAACAATACATACAAATATGTAATTTAAGAATAAAAATAGCATTTGTTTCGGAAGGAGGTTGAATTGATGCACTGACAATGTATTTTATGTGTATACGTTTATTACGGTTACAGTTTTCATGTAATATTTGTGCATTCTCTTCCATGAGTGAAGTTTCATTTATGTAGAGTAACTTTAAGTTGATCTGAATTTACAGCGTGTTCCTAATATGTACATAAATCATAATCATATCGTTACGTTAGACCTAACATAATATTATTCCATAGAATTCGCACGGCAATATAATTTTCCACAGCTTTACAGAGACTTTTTTCAAATTTAATTTTTTTATTATGACGTCTTATGGCACCGTGACCATAATCGGTTTATTGTGACCTCTCTTTGTATCATAGCTCACTCTCAAGACCTACACGAGTAATGTAGTTCACGACCTGTCTTGGTGGTAGGAGCTTCACCTTCTCGGAGTCTAGTAGTGGTCCGAGGATGTGACTTTGTTTGCGAGCGAGTGCGTCACAGTTATAGGAATGTGGATTGGTGTTTTGTTATCATCCATACAAAATCTGCAGACTGGTGAGTCATGTAGTCCAATTTTTTGATTTGCAATGACTCGATCTGCTATTTTGAACAGTGTCCACTCCCATTTGTAGTGGTTAGCGCGTCGGTTACCGCGCAAGAGGTGTTTGGTTCGATTCCCCGGGTGGTCCAAGTTTTCTCCATAATATTTAATTAGTATTTCCCTGGACTCTTTTTAAAGAAATAACCCGCAAAGCCTCTATTAGAGTAGATTTATATTATCCACTGACACTTCGTGATGGAATTGCATTTTTAATGCATATTGCATTTTATATTGATATTGCATTTTTACCAGTCTGATGATGTCGGTAACGACGAAACCCGGTCGCTGGTCAAATAAAAAAGTGGAAAAGCTAAAAATATTGGCCTCTATTAGAGGTTTGCTTGCAGGTACGATAGTAAGGATAGGGAAGGTAAATGTGAAAAATACATTACAAATACATAGACCAATTGAAAAGAAATTTTCTTGAATTTATTTCGCACTTGGCGGGAATCGAACCCGCTGGTATGGTAAGTGTAGGACTGATCACCTGCCTTCACCTAATTAGTGATCGAGTTAACACTGTGTCAATTGGATACAATGCCCTATGCACCAAGAAGATACAAAAATCCCAGTTTATCAAGGATTTTTTTGAGTTATCCTATTGAATATATGACATGAGTATGAATTGAGATGAGAATTGTAACTTCCATATCGTGGAGTAATTACTACATCTAGGCAACTCTTAAACAAGCTTTGTGGGGAAATTTAAATATGAGATCGTTTTGAAATTCTTGATGAATTCGATGTGTGTATGATATATATTTGGCTCATATACAGACCAGAAAATAAAGCTACGTTTTTAGTGGCCAACTCGAAAATATGGATTTCCAATATTTTGAGTGTGTCCAAATCTTTGTTCACATATCTTGGTTTGTCAATGTTACTTATTGTTCAAATAATAAATTATCACTCTAAGCTTTGAAAGAAATGACATATTTATTATAATATGTGTACTTACCCATAGAAAATTAATACCAATGATTATGACAATGCAAAAATTTATTAGCGTCTTATACCTTAGTGACTTATATCTTTGTGACTTGTTGTTTGAAATCAAATAACATTGCCTGAAAACAAATTATTATTATGGATAGATTAAGTGAGTAAAAATCCCAATTTTATGTTATTTAAATGAATTTTACTTGAATAAAAGCGGTGAATGACTCCCACAAGTTGTCAGATGAAACAGGTTGTTTTTTTATATAAATGTTCAAATAATTCAAGAAGAAAGTGTCGCTTATACACTTTCCTTTATTACCCGAGAGGTGTGTTTTTTTTCTTTGCTAATATATACCAAAATATATACACAGTATTGACAGTTTTGAGAGTGTTAATATCGAAATATTAATAAAACGAACAAGGTCAAAAACATATTTTTTAAGTGCGCATAAAATGCTGTTTGATAAAAAAAAATTCAAATGGTTTCTACAACCCAAATTACTTCTATATTGCATAGAAGATTTCATACAATTTTAGCATTTTTCATTAAATTTTACCGCAAGTTTTAGCAGCACAAATACAATTTTGTTGAAAATTTCTCGATTTACTGTACCCAAATGTTTTGAACCATTTACTAATGTGTGATGGGGCACCAATTCCACATATCTTCTTCGCGGTGTCACAATCTGTGTCATTGGTTAGCTTCATGCATGGTCAGTCTCTGTCCTCCGGTCTTCTGTTCAACTCGGCATATGGGAGATAATTTGGTCCATATAAATTTAGTGGGGTTGTCCTCTGTAATATGTGCCTTCGCACATGCCCTCCGCCATCGTAAGAAGCAGGTCTGGGTGTCTTATATTATGGCCTCCATTTGGCTCGCTGTTGTACTTGTTATCATAATTAATACCTCGTTATTCCTAACACATTCCAACCGATGAATGAACCAACATGCACCTGTAGTACCACATCTCAAACGCCTCCAGTTGCCCTCTTTCTGTCTGCCCGATATTTAATATTTCACTTCCATACAACAGTGTGCTCCAGATCACAGTTTTGATTAATTCATCAATAATTTAATTAATTTTCAGTAATAATATACAATGGAACCTCTCATAACGAGCATAATTCGTTTCAGAATCTTACTTGATAAGCGAAACACATTTTGTTTTGACGGGCGCGAAAGTCCCAACTCAACGTGGAAAAGGGATTCGACCTTTCTCTGTAACTCATAATGCGAAATGAAGCTTAACCGGATCCACGCGGCTCGCATAACTGTATGTGTTTTAACAAGACATGCCCCATACGCGGCTGACATAAGCGTTTTTGTTTTCACTTTGCTCCAAGTTTCGAACCTCAGTTCAACTTGGAGGGATTTTTTCATGGTGTGGAACTTTGGATAAAATAATACGTCAATCCTCGGCCTTATGACATCTGTTGAAATATCTGACTAATAATTTTTAACATCACAAGGATAAATAAAACAACAGATCCCTGATTTTTCTTGCGGTCGGTAATTAGTCCGCGCCATAATCATGCCCTATATCTGTCTCACTCTCGACGCTACGCATCGCCAGTGGGTAAGAGTGACACACGATGCGTGCTTTGATTTATTTATGTTACGATCTAATTTGTTTATATTACGATATATTTCAAGAATAATGTGACACACGTGTATTATAGAGTACCAAAAAGGCACAATGAATCCCATTGAACGTTTTGGTTCAGGAAAATAAATCGTTTCATAACTAAATACATGATAAAAGTAATCATTTAAAAAACGGCGAAATACCGCCGCGCACGGGCGTCTCTTAGGAACAAAGTTAACGCGTTTAAAAGGTTAAGGGAGAAACTTTTTCAAATTTTTTTTGCTCACTATGCGAATTACTTATTATGAGAGGTGCCCGTTATGAAAGGTTCCACTGTATATAATTTTTTTTTGTAAAACTGCATTAAATGTGTGATAAAAATATATGTTTTTGACCTTGACCGATTCATTAGTTGCATTCATAAAAACGCTCCGTTGCACAACCCTGTATATGTATATAGATATATATTTTTGACCTTTGAAATAAATGATAATGGGAAAAATATTCAAAACCTAGGTGGAAAAGGCCTTTATCTTAAATAAATTAGACAATATGACACAACGTATACTATATTTAAGTAACTTACTATTAACGTGCAATTAATCAAAGTATTACCCACTTAACGATTTTATTATTATTTAGACAATTGGTGCTCTAAAAAAGAATAATATCAATTTATTTACATCCATTTTTAAGGAATTTTAGTGAAAATTTCATCAATTTGCGCATTGTAATATTTTTTTATATCGTAAATCAGAATTTAAAAAAAGCAGTACAAATTACATTAAAGTCACTAAAATTCCTTTTTATTATGTCTTAGGTGATATTTTTTTCCCCAGTTTTGTGATGATCAACCAAATTATTCATGTGGTCAAAAGTACCTATTAAACATTTCATCGTTAGCGAAAATGTTGCCATAATGATTAAATAATAGTCTCAAATAAAATATTTCCTTTAAGTACCTACTTTTTTAAAATTCACAGTACTTATTTCAATTATGTTGTGAATAAGTACATTTTTATAAATTAATTTCACTGATAAAAAGATAAAATTTTGCATTTTACAAATGCTGTAAGGTGGTGAAAATTTGGTTTTGTTTGCTGTGTTGAAAATAATTTGAAATTGAAGTAAAAAAAATGTAGTTTTTAATTTCATCATTAATGATTGAAATTGTAATTTTTTTTTAAACATTACTGTGATGATATCGACTCCAACGGCGATTGAAACAACAGCATCCTGAAAACTAATTACAATATAAAATCTTATAAATTGACAACCATATGCAGAAGATTATATATGTACAAACATTTATAGAAGTCATTTTAATCATCTTCGATTTAAATTATTCTTATAATTTGTATATATTTGACACCCTTAGCTGGTTTGGATATATTTCATCTCTAATTTTCTTGGTTTGAAAAAACATTGAGTTTTTTAAAAGTCCATTTGAGTGGACAACAAGCTTCACAAGTTATTCCAGTCTAAAACTATTCTGCTAGATAAAATTTTTTGAGTTTATTTCTATGGATTTTTGTGTCAATTTCTATGGATTTTGTTCATAGACAAAGACTTCGTGCAGATAAAAAGCTTCTGTCGTACAACAATTATGTCTACTTGAAGAGCGTATATAATTACTTGGCATTTACACGAATGCTTGTTTTGAGATGTGTGCCTGTTGCATGACTCACTTGTCATGTCATTTGAAGTTAAGTGTCGTCTATGACTTTTAATTTGAAATAACCGAGATGAAAGACAATGTAACACCAAATGATGCGTGTTTAGAATATGTTATAACAAAATTGTAGCTCTATGTGCCATATTTAAAATGTGCGCGGTATTCATTAATTTTTGCTCAGTTTGTTTACAATTTTACCTTTAAAAGTTCAAAAACGTACATATCTTCTCTTGCCTAAAATGATGTATCTTAAATATAGGGTGGCCTGACTTGGACTTAATGCATTAAAGTGTGTATAACTTTTTGTAATATTCATCTTTTACTATAGTGTCTATTTTTCAATTTATTGAGATGCTTGAGAAAGCAAGTCAACAGATGGATTCTCTCGGCCTCCGCAGCTTTTTTAGTTGTTTAGGCGATGTGATCAAATAATACACCCCACTCCTCAAAAGGGGTGGGATGGTTTCTAATCCTATTTGCACCAGAAGCTGTTGTAGCATTAAATGTTCACGGTATTTTCTCTACATCGTACAATTTTCAATCATAAAAAAATTATAAAATTTAATTATTTTCATCTCACTCGGTATTTAGCCAATAAAATTTAAATTAGCAACAACAAAAAAATACAAAAGATACAAATTTTAAAACAGTCAGTCAAAGTTGGCTCACCCTATAGTTAATTGGGAAAGTTCTGTGGTATTCGATTTGGTTCAATACCCATACAGAGTTCAAATATGGCAACATTGACAGTATCGGTTCCACAACCTGCACGCAAGTGCACATATCGCTCACTCCTTTCAAGAACGTCATAAATCAAAAAGCTTGATTTTTCAGGAGAGCGTTTTTAAAGTTTAAAAATATAACACAATGTTTTTAAAATAAATATTAAGCCACTTATTGAACTTTTTACTGTGCAACAAATCTTTTTAGGTAAAACCTGAAGGTTTTTTCTCAATTTGAATAATATTTAGTAAATTTAAAAAAATTATTAAACAATACCTTTTCTTCAAAATGCAAAAACCACAATTTCTGCCCTGTAGCGGGTAAATATTATGTTCAAATATGCCACGTTTGCTGGGATATAGTACATTTTCTGGGGATTCTGAAAACATGCATAACTGAAAATTGACGATTTTTGATTTATGACGTTCTTGAAAGGAGTGAGCGATATATCTTACATATGCTTTGCTGGAATTCATACAAAATACAGTGTCATATATATGCACTTTGTCCATTGACATCTTAATTATACTGAAAGTCACAAAACTTACTGATGGCATTCTCCTTTAGCCCTATTATTTCATATGAGAATCAGAGTAATAATATCTCACGTTAATCTGTATTTTCCATATCCATACTTGTGGCCATATTTTTTCATGTTAATACATGAATCTTACCAGATTTGTGTAAAATCCAGTGACACTTGTAGACTGCCATTTATGTGAAAGGGAGAATATTTCCAACTATCAACTTATGTAGGTATTTGCAAAATCTTTAGATTTGAGAGTAGTCACCTTATTCTGTAATTTTTTATGCTTATTTTATTTTTATGCACACCGAGGAGTTATTTATTTCAAACAAAGATGGCTGCCATAGATAGTACATAATTCTCTCTGTACATAGATGTCAGGCAAAAATGTCAGTTGTTCTCTGTGTTTTTGCAGAGTTTCGTGGATTAAAATATGAAAGTTTGATACTTAGTTTATGCTTGTTTGAACTAACTTGGAAATGTGAAAATACAACAGAATTTTCTGACAACCCTACATTTTTAGTGAGAATGTTTAATATAAAGACAATTCATATTTTTGTTATTTTCATTAAGTAGCTTATAGTTTATATTATACCTAATCAATATGACATGCTAATTTACTATTAAACCACTAAAGATCTTTATAATTTAAACCCATTTTGTGTGTTTTTCCCTTAATTAATATAATAACTATTGTTTTGTTGACTAGTTTTATGAATAAAAACATTTTTTTTTGTATATTTGCTTTTTATTATTTTGCCTTTTTGTGTTATTTGCAATTTAATTCCTAAAATTTTGCATGCTACCAAATTTGGACAAATGAATAGAATAACTTGTGTGTTTTTCTGGGTCCATCTTCTTGCTGAAATTTCGAACTGCAATATGGCCTCCGTTATCAGCCCGGATAATTATGAACAATATACGGAGTAATAACCCAAAAAAGCACTATTAAATAACATTAGTATGATAATTTTAATGAAAACATTATTGTTCTATTCATTTATCCATGTTTAAAACCAGTTTTGTTTTTAAATACAGCAATTTATTTTAGTGTTTTTCAAGCTGTTTGCTGTTTTATGCACGCACCAAGTAAGTATCCTTTTTTTATCTTTCACTTAAAATCTTTAGATCTTAGTAACACTTGAATATATGAAATTTGTGCGACAATCAAATGTTTAAGTAGTCACTGAAGAAATATTCAACAAATTACAACTCGTGACATTTAAACAACTATATGGTAAGACAATCCTTACATATGCATTTAAAAATTACTTACACACTTCACAAGAAAACACATCCCAGCTAAAGAACACAAATCACTACATGAAAGCATTTATAGATAATAAAAAAATGCAGAAACACATCAAGTATAATAAAAAAGGGACCGAGTATTTCTCAATAAAACCCTACCATCTACTCCCATTATCTTTAAAATCATTCATTTAATATTTATAAAAGAGCTTTTGATGATTGAATAAGAGGTGGTTGGATAAGGAATAGGTCATGTCTATGATTGCATGACTAATAAATATTTCGTTTAGTGCTTTGTAGGATGTTCCCTTAGTAGGGGAAAACCCCGTGAGAACATATTTAAGAACATATTGAAGAAAAATAAATAGTTTTCACCTTTTTAGTGTGATGGGTATTATATTATTTAATCTTTCACAGCAAGAAGTCGTAAATGTCAAAATCTTAATTTATAAGGGGAGATTCAATGCGAATATATTTATCAAAACAGATTAAAAATGACAAAAATCATTAAATATTATTTTTTGCAGGTTTTTGCCATCACGAGGTGCAAGTGGAGCCGGATGAATCCGGCAGTGATTTAGTCGACATAACAATTCAACCGGATTACATCATACCAGAGAACGGTTCCTCGCGATACATTCACATCAAAGGGGAAAGCCAGGAAAACATCTTCAAAGAGGCCGACATATGAATTTATTAGAAACATTGATTGTTTGGAAAATTATGTTTTATTTAGTCTGCTGAGTTGATTTTGCGTAAAATAAGTCTTTTGTATAATAAATTATCAACCAAATCTTATACAGCAGAGTAAAGAACGCAAGAACGCATTTTGTAGCCGCATAAATTGCTGTAATAAAACATGTCAAATGACTGTTCTAAGATGTAGGATTTTAATCAAATTGACAGTTTGTACACAAACATGTTCCATGATTTTGAAGAAAATTGGTTAGTAAACCATAGCTCTCACATAGGGATGTCGTCTCCCTGATGCCATATGTATAAGCTGGTAGACTATAGTCTACCGGCTTCTCATGGATGTCGATAATGTAACTTGATAAGTGTTACTTCCTATGATGGTGGGATGTGGGGAGATTTGATGTAGTTTTACGTATAGTTGACGATATACAATAAACGTCTTGTGAGTGGTTAAAAGCGTAGTAGTTTTGTGGATGTTATCGGATTGTAGTTGTAAAATATATACAGTCTTTATTTTATTTTTAACTAAGAGACGAAAACCGAGACTTACACTGAGGGTTAATAAATCTGACTACAATTATTAGGATAAAGTCCTACAGGGCTAGAGGCCTTCATGGTTGAATTTTTAATTCTCGAAATGCATCAGCTAATAAATATAACAATAATATGCTTGCATGACCAATTTAATGGCATTACATGCTCTGAGTCACGCGACGTACTGAGACCCATAGTGATACACCAATCATAGTATTTTACATTTATTTCTATACTTTATAGTATGTTCTTTCCTCTTAACTGAAAAATAGTTATAATGATGGCTGTGCTTAGCACGGAATCCTTTATTACTACAAATAATTTTTACAATATTTTATTACTGTACACTGTAAAAATATTGTTCTTACACTAAAAGATATGGGTTATCAGAGTTCTCCAGTGTATTAAGCGATGCAAATAAAGTCGGCATCACTTTGCCAGAGACTTATTTAGTAGTTTTAGTGACAAACTCAATTACATATTTTGTATTGCATGCAAGTTCAGTAATTTTTACTTTTCCTAAGTACTCGATTATAACTTATTAAGTGCCATTTGTCTTTATTACTGGCAACCCCTTTTGCTGTATAACTGTGACTGAGTTCATGTTATTGTGATAAGGTCTTACACATATATAAAATAGTTAGTCTGTGGTCTTACAGGTCTCTCATGAATTATATTTCTACTCCTTAGGTTTACTTAATTACTTGGTTGCTGGATTTCCAATATGAGTTTACTACTTTGAATCAAAATTGTAATTATTAGAATAAATTGGGCGAAGCCCTAAATTATCTATTCACCATTTCATTGAAAAGAAATTAAATTCTGTCCACACCTGGACAGCAACTAGTATAAACATTAGTTGAGATTTGACAAGATTTGATACATTTGAGGTGTTGAAAATTTGCAACTTCTTTAGTTTAACATCATTCTATTCACATAATCAAAAATATTACCACTTTTATAGCGTATAGCACTCATACAATCTATTTCTTTAGTTTTTAAACCACTTTCTTGATATTATTACACCAGTGCTGTGATAAGCCCTTACCTCTGCAGAAAATTTATTTCAAACGTCCACTCTCTGCTTTCTGTGTTTTGTAATTTTAGTATCTAAGATTTTAAAATTACTTTTCATTATTTACTTTGGTAATACAATTCAGTTTTTAAAAAAAATGTAGATTAATATTTGTAGCTGCTCGAATAAAAGAAGATATCGCGATAAGAGATAGGTATGAAAAATTGTATCTAAATATCCAATTATCTAAATATTGCTTCAATCTAAATTATGAGTACATGCAAAGCATATTGAATGCAAAAAGTAAAGAGCAATATGTAGTTAGCTGATTCTGAACAGTTGAAAATATATTCATTTATATACATACATAGATTTAAATTTATTATTTTTTCGGAGGAGTATGTGATTTTGTTAATGGTTTTCATAATTGAATAAGTGTATCTACTACTAACTCTTATTGATGCAAAATGTTGCTTCATATCTTTTTAGGCACATATTTTTAATGTTAACAAAAACACCAAATATTCCTTAAATTAATGTGTTGTGATTGTTGAAATTCGAGTTAGATTTGAATGTAATAAAAAGAGAGATACTTAATTTGTTTACAAACATCTCGGTGTCTGTAAAGTAGATCTTTTAACTCTTGTGTGTGTAAAATTTGAAAATGTGTATTTGTGTAGTCTTCTTTGTAGGTAGTATTCAATCTTTTCCGTGCTTTGCTGTAAAAACCAAGGCGTACTTAGTTGTAAAGGAATACCTTCGTTAGTCTGACTTCAATCAGTCCCTTAGGTTCACTAAAATGTAGGAGGATATCTCCTTTTAAGCCCTGTTTGCACCCAATGGTGCCATAGGGCACTGAATCGTATCGATGCGGTGTTTTCTTAATTGTTGAAGGTAAGATGATCTACAGGTACCAGTCCAGGGCAATATTAAATATTTATTACCTCACCACTACACTTCAGAGAAAAAATGATAAAGAAATATTTTACTTGAATGATTAAAGAGTTACATATTAAGATATTCATTGATATCATATTTTCTGGATGGTGGAAGCATGCATTATTGTTGTATTATTATTTTTTATATAAACCATGTCGCTGCAAGAGATTGACACTAACTAGTGGAAACAAGACTGCCCGAACACCACTCTGATTAGTCTATAAAAACAAATACATTCATTTATATATAGTTCAGGCAAATCACTACCGACAACTCATAATACGATTTGGCAGACTCGTCGATGCAATACTCCTTACTTGAGTCACGCTAGGACTCGACTGGGAACTAGCTAACAGTGACTGGAAATCTATGTTCATATGACTTTCGTGTCATGTTGGATTATGGACGATTGTTATAGTTATGGGAAAAATATACGTTGGATGATGTCAGTTATGAGTTGCCGACTAGATAAAAAAGAGTTTTCCTGATAACTTTAACTAAATATTTATCCATCCATTAGATTTTTTCTGAAAAATTTTCATGCTGAAGGGTATAATTTGATTATTTTTTATTATTATTTGAGCCTTTTTTAAAATCGAATTCACCAGTCATAAATTTTCAAGAGATTATACAGAATGGTCTGTAATGTTGGCATGACTAAACGAGGTTTACCTGTGCAAACTTATTTATTATTTGTATTTATTACTGTAGGTTTTTTAACTCTAAATGTATTAGAGCCCTGAGCCGTGCAGTGAGTCCGTATTCTAGTCATAAATAGTGCAAAAATACAAACATGTGTATAGATGAGTGTAAACCAAATATAGTTTCATAGTTGATGTTACCAAACCATAAGTGGTAATATTGGCCTGTTGGAAATCATGAAATTTATGCATAATTTTTTTGATGAAATATTGGTATTTTTACGATGTACACATATATTTAAATTTCACGTGTCAGTTGTCAATTTTGAGGTTTGTTCTATTTCACATGTGTATTATATATTCCAACAGGTTATATTATTAAGTATAGTACATATTGAATGTTAAATGTTAGTAGTGTGAAGATCTAGAATAGAAACAAAAAGAGCTTAATCAAATATTTCCACATATGTATTGTGTACACAGTTGTTGCGAATCTACCATATATGTACATATATATATATATTCCCACAGATTTTTGTATACATTTTACCACTGTTGCTAATACGTCATGTATTCGTGACGCTGTGTTCAAATCATTGTTTATGGATATAGAAATCACTAATTATTTATATGTATATGTATGTACTTAAATTTTGATATTGTTTTTTGAAAGGCATCTTGTACTTGAATTGTTTATATTATCAATATAAAATAATTGACGGGTATTTATTTATTAATATGTATATAGTTTTTACCAACACGTCGTCTGAATGCAGAATTCTTCTAAGTCACATATAAATTAATTTCGTTTTTATTCATGTGTTATGTTATTATGTCATCAGTAGCATAAATATGCTACTGATTTTTTTATGCAGAAAGTTCTTACTTTAAGATATAGCGATTCAATCATTATCAATCTAAATATTCGAATGAAAATACTACCAAATGATTGAGAGAACTCGTTTTCAAAAGTTCAATTGGGTCCCCCATAAAATGTACTGTTATGCAGTTTAGATAATTCTGCATTTAGGCAATGGTCTAAATCATAGTAAGGAATCGCCTGCAGCCAATTTTTTTATTCATGGCACATTTAAATGTTATATGTACTAATTATGTCACCAATTGTTTCGCCACAATGCGATGGAAAGATTTGGGGACCTCACACCTCAAATTGGTACTCTTGAAGGACCAGTGATTTACTATAACTAATAAGAGGATGATTCCAAACAATTGGAAAATGTGTTATTTTTATGTGAGAGACAAGAAAAGAAAGTATGTAAAATTAATGACACTGGACTTTTTTCAGGTTATCCAATATAATATTCTTCTCTTGCCTTTATCCGCACACAATGGTGCCGCATCGATTTGATATTTGCTTGATCTTAATCTTATGAAGGCAAGGTTCTCAATCCTTCACTCAGGTAATATTAAATAAATATTGGTGTGAAAAAATCTCTTATATTTATTTTGATTCTTCTGAAATCTAACCCAGAATCTCGCACTTAATGCTACACTATGAAGGCATAATTTAGAAAAAAAAACATTGTTTCGAAAATTAAATCTGAGAAATTGTTTTATTTTACGAAAAACATAAATATATATTTGTATTTTTATTCTTTACAAAAATACTTCAATATCATACTACATATTTCTGTGAGCCTAAGTGGCTCATTTTAGAAATAGGTATCAAATTGTGGTAGAGTTGGTTCGAACCGAGAGACTCTGTCTGACTCAAGAGTCTGCGATACTAACCACGGGACCACAACCAAACACGTTTTATGTATCTACAAGTTATATTAGCTGTCTGCCTCCATAGTGTAGTGGTAAGCGTTCAGCATTAGCAGCGATAGGGTCAAAATAAATATTAGCGCAGGACCTTTCCTTTGTGTATTTAACAATAAAGATAACACTGCTTATAGACGATGCAGCGCCTTATGAACCATTAGATGCAAATAAGGGTTAAAAGAAGACATGTTCAAAATTTTATCCATGGCTAAAAATTTAAGCTGTAGATATTTCAAGCTATGTATTTTTTTTGATTTTGTGAAAAATCTTTAAAAATTCATAAATTAAAAGTGAATTTTAAATGTACTTTTATTATTAATATTATTATGGGCTAATGAGCCCAGTTAATTTATTTGGAAAATGAAAATGATTTACATTCAAATTGAATATTCAGTATTATTTTAAATTTTTTATTTAAGTTAGCTTTTAAGTGATTTATGAGGCTTTTAGAAAATAATTTGGAAAATAAATTATAAAAAATAAAAATATTTATATACAACCAACTTATCCGAAAATAAAAAATCCGAATTCTGCACTGTTAAAGAAGAAAAATATATTCATATGAAGAAACAAAGCTATTGATGAGATGATTGATTTGATATTTATATATTTTATTGATTCATCTTTGATGAGATGTCAAAAAATAATATGAAGAAACAAATGTTAAGAAATGTCCAAATCACAACGGAAATAACAAATTTAGCCCTCCGTATTTTACACTGATTATTTTCATACAGTACCTTTCATTTAAAAATACTGAAATGTAATATTTCATTGAAATCACAAATAAAATAAACTGATATATTTTTTGTTTTATTTCCTAATATAAATTTTGTTGTGCCTGTCATGTCAGGTCCCCCTGACGTCTACTATCATTTTAGAGTCATTGTCCTTGTCTTGGGCAGCCCTAAACAACGCCTCAACGGTCCTGATCCCCTTCCAATCTCGTATATTCCGGAGCCAGGAGATCTGACTTCTGCCCACACCTCGTCGACACTATTGACCATTTGACTGCCGGCGGGTACATGTATGGCGGTACCCAGTACGCCGCGAATTTTACGACAAAAATAAAACCTTAACATATCGATGTTGAAAGTCTAATAACGTTTATTTATAAAACTTACCAAATAAATGAAGAGCATGATCATAAAATTAATTGTTCATGGTGCAGGGTTGTCACAAAATTTGTCATAGAAAATATGAAAACTAAATTATATGTCAAAAGTAATTGCTTATGTTAGTTTAATATTAAAAGTATGCACACACACACACACACACACACACACACTATGATTTAAAAAAATTAAAAATCATCAGAATCGACACTAAAATCACTGTCATTAGATTCGGCAGTGACGGCAACTTGGGGATTATTGGACAACCCTGAGCGCCATCAGTTGTTACGATGACAAAGTTCTCTTTAATTTACGTTTTAAGTGGTAAAAACAAATTCTGTTTCAATTCTAAGTATGCAAAGATATTCTCAATAAATGTCACTATTCGTTTAATATATTTGTACATTTTAAATAATTGATTTTCTTTACTAAAAGTCCATTTAAAACGGCGCGTCTTAAGACGTAATTTTTGTATGAGCGGCGCTCCGTTCACAGAAAATTATGCGTCTTAAGACGCTTTTGGCAGTTAATCAGTTAAGTGCAATAGCTCGTACTTCTCTCCTCTACGCACATGTCCCAGATAGGACACCTTCCGGATCTTGATATCAGTCGGCAACTGTCTCCCTGCCCTTGCTCTTTAGAGCGCATTTATGTCGCTGACCATATCGGTCCATGGAATGCGTAGCATTCTACAATGTAACAGTCATGTGGATATTATATTCAAGATGAATTTCAAGTCCAACAACTAAATACAGACAATAATAAAACAAAAGTGTATGATAATCTTTTATTGCAGATTAAATTTGTACAAGAGATAAAAAAAAAATCATAAAATAATTGAAATATATTCGAATCGATTAAATTATGTAATACTAAATATACCTATCGTATGTATAAAAAGATATTTATTCTCACAAAACAATCTTTATACTCTCTTATGACATTTTGGTACTACTCCCTCTCTCTCTTTCTGATTCAATGATGTGCAGATCACCAAATCGGATCAGCGCAGTGTTAACTTGATAATTATCACATAAAGTGATCAGTCAGATCATAAGGTAAGAAAATAACCTTAAATTTATTTTACTCCCACTTGAAATCGAACCTGAGATGGCAGCTAAACATGCTAACTATTAAATGAAGATAAACTAGTTGGTACCACCTACATCGGTTTTTATATTCACTAACGATTTCGAGAGGGCAATCCTTCATAGCTTTGAGTCACCTATGGATGCTTTGTTGAAACCATTAATAAATATTTAAACAAATATATGACTCAATTTAAATATTAAAATTAACACTACTACTTTTGGGAAAGCAGTCCTCCTATCGACTGATGATTAAAAAATTGTCAAATATAGCGATAAAAAAGGTTGTTGAATTATAAACGATTATTACAACGTAAACATTGAGTCCATAGGTGACCATAAGACACATGGTATAGGACTGCCGGCACAAAGGTTTTGGTGGTGACCTTCGGGATATCCATGAGGCGAACCCGGAGGCGGTGGACTGGCTAACAAAACTGGAGTAAAGACTCTAATCCCATATCGCTCACTCTTTTCAAGAACGTCATAAATCAAAAATTGTCAATTTTTAGTTGTGCATGTTTTTGGAATGCCCAGAAAATGTACTATATCCCAGCAAAAGAGGCAAATTTTTACCTTAATATTTATCCGCTACAGGACAAAAAGTGTTGTTTTTGCATTTTGAAGAAAGGGTATCGTTTAATTATTTTTTTAAATATACTAAATATTTTTCAAACGGAGAAAAAATCTTCAGGTTTTACCTAAAAGAATCTGTTACACAGTAAAAAGTTCAACAAGTGGCTTGATATTTATTTTTAATACATTGTATTATATTTTTAAACTTTAAAAATTTTCTCCTGAAAAATTGAGTTTTTTGATTTATGACGTTCTTGAAAGGAGTTAGCGATATGGGTGAAAAAGAAGCCAGAGCCACACGCAAAGTAAGTGAGTAAGACAAATTAAACTACGGAGGTTGACAAATTTTTTTACAAATTTTTACCAATCGCAAAAGCATCCTTCAACATCAAATCTCTCAGATTCCACAGGGCCTTGATGACCTTGGGGTCGTTCTGCGGTTCCGCGTGGGTGACGGGTCCGCCGTCTTGGCTCGTGATGTTGGTGACCAGCTCCTCGCTGAACCAGTGTGACAGCTGCTTGGCGGAGTTGGGCTGCGGGGCGTCCATGCTCGCCGGCGGTTGCACGAAGCTCTTCTCCCACGGGGAGATGTATTTCTGCTCGGAATGGAGTCCTTCAATGTACCTGAATGTGTAATCAATCCAGTTAGTGGCATTCTTTTTTTGTAATCTATATTTTGAACACATTTTGGACGGGTGTTGTACTTTGTGTAATACTAGTTAAAAAACTTCACGATCACTGATTTCGCAATAATCATTCTCTCGTCAGTCTGCAGTTGATCTGACCTGAGTTTCTAAGTGGTATGAATGATAAAGAGAATGTTATAACATTACCTGACCAAAAAAATATATAAAAAAAATCACTATGTTGCGAATCATTGGATACTATTGATCATTTTTAAAACGTCATCATCAATGTAATGCATATTATTGAGTTAAAAAAAAAACATAGAATGCTTTTCCTAAATTACATTATAATACATACTAATAATAAGTTGTATATTTCTTTTGCATAAAATCGATATGAAGTACATCAGGACCTTTATAATCCGAATGCCAAAAATTTATCCTCTGTTCGGACTGGTGGAGCGTTCAGTTTACAGTACAGAGAATCTGTAGGGTATTTTTATGAAATAAAACAAATATGTATATGGGCAAGAGGGATGAGTGGGCATTGGGATTATAGAGGTGTTCAGATTAGAGGGGGTTCGGATTACAGAGGTCCCGCTGTATCATATGATAAAGAATTACTAAGTCAAACTATCTCTGCGGTTGGATTGGTTGGCAGTGGTTACCTGATGTAGGCCTCGGAGTGCTGTACTCGGTGCGGGCGCGGCGGCACCGACACGAAGAGCGGCTCAGGGGCGATGACGCGTCCCGCGCCGGCGCCCGGCATGGGCGAGCCACCACGCACCGGGGACATCTGGGACAGGGACACTGCGACCACAGACAATAACACTTTAAACCTTATGGTATCAATAATGATGCTTTCAGTGGAAATATCAAAAAATTTAAGCGGTATTCGCGTCCCGCGGGTCACACACCTGAATACCTTTGTAAAATATACTTCTTCTTCAAACCCTCATCCGCACCCGATGGTGCACTGCATCATATAAAGACAGTGTTATCTTGATCGTTAACACACGAAGGAAAGGTGATTAGCCCTCCGCTTCAGCTTATATTGAATAAATATCAGATAACCTATAAATATCCCGACATGTGCACATCGCCACAATAAATAGTCTGAAATAAGCTCCAAGACAATGATACCAACATGAAATCTATACAAGCACTATTTCTGTAACATAGGCAACACATATTGCGCTATTGTTTTAACTAGAAACCTGTAGGCATATGTGCCTACAGGTTTTTATTTTATTTTATTAGACAATTTATTTTAAATTTGTGGTTAACAGCAGTAACCAGTTGTCCTGAAAGGGTTAATTACTACTTACTAATTTATAATATTTTGAATATTGAAATAAAACCATTAAAAAAGTGAATAATATGGTGACACCAAATGAAGGGTATTTTTGAAAATCGTAGTGGTAGCCATGAGCAGGTGGTGGGCCTGCGGGACAGTGACCTTGAGCAAGTAAACATCTTGCCATTTTGGTAACCATGCAACATGGAACGGGCAACAGGTTGCGTTGGCCATAAAAATGTTTTATAAAAATAGTGATAACTTGGAAGCTGCGCAGAGACAATTCTGACGTTTTTACAACTCCAGTTTGTATATCATAGTCTTACAGGAGAAAGCAACCAACTAACAAAACGTAAAATGTTCAGGAGGGCCATTAAGTCACTTTAGCTCGGCAAGAAAATAAACATCAATGAAGTTAGTCATTTTTAACAAGTCAATATATTATATGTTTTGAATATTGAAAGCATTAACTTTGTGGATCATATTTGATATATTATTTCGAGAAATAAAGATACTTTGTGTTTTGATCCACTCACATTTTTATTAACCAACTAGTTTCGGCAACAACCTGTTGCCCTCTTCAGGGTTAAATTTATGACTTTCATGACATATGAGTCATAAATTAATCCCTGAAGAGGGCGACAGGTTGTTGCCGAAACTAGTTGGTTAATAAAAATGTGAGTGGATCAAAACACAAAGTATTTTTATTTCTCAAAATAATATATCAATATATTATACTTCCAAATTTAAAATCCATTGGGATTTTTTTCAGGGCAATATGAAGCTAGTAAGATAAATGCACTTGGTTACTTTCTCCTGTATGACTACGATATATATATATATATATATAAATATATATATATATATATATATATATATATATATACATATATATATATATATATATATATATATATATATATATATATATATATATATATATATATATATATATATATATGGGTACTTATGTATTTAAGTGCTAGATATAATGTGATGTATTTACCAGTCTGCCCCGAGGCCATGGAAGGTGTCGGGCGGTGTTGGACAACGGAAGGTTTGGCCTTGTTGCGCGACGCCATAAAACTTCTGAAAATATTTCAAGTTAAATACAACCAAAGCATTGATTGACTCGTACAAGTCCCTTAGGTATTGGCGGCGTGGGCGTCCTCTGGCGTTTGTTCCCTGCATCGCCCCCTCTATTATTCTACTTCTAACCCTTATCCGCACCCAATGGTGCATAGGGCACTGCACCGTAGCGACGCAGTGTTATCTTGATCGTTAATTGCACGAAGGTAAGGTGATCAGCCCTGCGCTTCTTGTACCAGTCCAGGGTGATATTAAATAAATATATGAGTGAAAATTGGCCATATTTATTTTGACCCTATTATTATGTGCAGGAAACCATCTTGTCTCAACACGTGACCGACCTGTTTTTTTTTTTTTTTTTAAATTTTTTATTTGTATACATTTATTTCAATCACAATTTTTACATATTTAGAACATTTTTTTTTGCAGAGATCCACCAAGCCAAGCCACGTGTGTCTTAAGCCTTGTGTGTCTTGTCGGTGGAGTTCTTTTTTTAATACATTTTTTATTGTTTTTAACGATTTGAACCTAATATACACACAAAAAAGAGAAAAAGATTAAGAATGTAAACATTTTACAATTTTCATAAAATTAACTCTTGATCATTTACCCATTCCTTTATTTTTCCTTTGTTCCATATTTTATTTTGACCTCTAACATCTGTCGGCAACAAATTAAAAATGTTCGGAACGATATATTGCAGTGTTGGACTCCCATATTTATTGTTAATTCTTGGGACTATCAAACCTTCGTTGTGTGTAAATCGTGTATCGATATTTTTGTCTAGTTTTTTATTTCCTCGATCGTCCTCTCTCTATTATTATATGCCGGAAACCCTCTTGTCTCAGCACGTGACCGATCCGTGTTGAGATGTAGATAGAAGGATACGTACTTGTTCCTGTCAGCTTGCGGCACGTTCCTCCCGTTGCCCTTGTTGATGTGCAGGTCGCGCACGTGGCGCGTGAGGCGCGCTATGTTGGGGAAGGGGGCGCCCGCCGTGGCCTGCCTCTTCTGGCGCGAGCAGCCCCGCCACAGGCACTGGTACGGGCCCCCGCCGCTGTAGTACTGCTGGATGTGCCCTGCACACAATTTACGACTTTACACAATTTGAGGTTATACGCTACAGCTCTTTATAGAATACCAGGCAATACCTAGTAAGGGTGTTTTGTAAAATTGTTTACGTCGTGCTAAAATAATTTATTCTACAGTAAATTTACTAAACCAGATATACAGGGTCATTGCTAATTTAAAAAATTCTTTAATAAAATATAACTAGAACTACTTTTTACGTTAATCACTTACACTAAGACCTCAAAGAAGTGATTTCTTGAATGTTTTTCGGGGATACTTTGAGTTGTTGTTGGTTGGAGAAAAATACTAATAAAAAATGGTTAAAAACAAAGTTCTAGTTTTATTTTATAAAGTTTGTAAAATGTGCCACAAAGCATCTGCGAAAAACATTCAAGAAATTTAAAGATATCTTTAGGGTTACATTGTAGGTTATTAACGTAAAAAGTAACTCAATTTAAAATTTTACTCTTACCACTCCAATGTTAAGTGACGTATACATCTTTTTGTGGGTAATTTTAAAATAATAGTTTAAAGAATTATAATTTCAATGTAATAACTCGTAAAATAAAAGTTTTAAGGCAAGTGAAAAACAATTTTATTTACAAACGCAATTTTAGCATAAAGCTTGTGGAATAAAAACCAATATAGACTGAGTGGAAAGGGTTAGAGAGCTGATCTCTGCGTTTAGAACTGCCCAAGACAAGGACAATTACTCTCAAGTAATAGTCAACGTCAGACGGACCTGACATGACACGCACAGAAGAAGATCTTTGCAAAATGAAATTTGGCAGTGAATTTCACAAAAAAAAACAGGTGAAATTTTAAAATAAATTATTAATTAGCAATATAAATATTTGGAGAAAGTTTTTAAAAGTTAGTAAACGAATTTTTTTTTTTAAATTATCCTTTACTAGGTATTTACATGACACTCAGTTGTGATCGACCTCCACTGTGTACAATCCAAAAGTAACGAGACGCAAATTTCCAAAGCGTCGTGTAACGGATGTATCCGGAATGGACAATTACCCTACCAGAGCATTGAAATATAAACCAATCCGCGCATTAAGGGCCCTTTTCCATATCATATGACCGCAATAAAGGCTGAGAAAGACACAATTGATAGACAATTTGGCGAACCTTTAAAGGACCTTCTAAATTGAGTAGAAAATACTGTACTTGAAGCAGCCGCTACACGCTTTCTTTGAGTAATCTATAATAATAATAAAAGCATGCATAATTTCACTAAAATCAAATAAATAATTCAAATTTAATCTATGTAATTTATTTAAAATGTATATTTATTTTAATTTTTTTCTTAAATGGTGCAAATATGAATAACATTCTGCGTGGCTTTTACTGTACGTTCATTTTTACTTACCGACACTGGAAATTGCGAAATTTCTACATTCTGTACAAAAAAGGTTTTAAAACAACAGAACACAATTGCAAAAATCACTAAAAATACAGTGGAACCTCTCAGACCAAGTTCTGGAACAAATTATGCTCATAATGAGAGCCATTGTATATCACTCATGATAAGGCAATACCTTGCACACCACTTATTAAAAAAAATTACAAAAACTGCATGATATCTAGATTTTATGATACATATGATCTAGCTGTAACCAGCTAAGTGTTGCTGTAGCTCAGCCTGATGACAAATGGTAAAGAAAGAAAAAAGAAAGCAAATATTTCTAGCATGTTTAATTCAAAATCTGCGAAACGACAATGCAATCAAAAGCACTGACTAACATTTATATTTTTATTGATTTAGTTTAATTTTTATTGTTAAACAACAAAGAAATCTAAATATCATACACTTTTTTCCCTTTCTTGAAATAAATTGAGGGGTTATGTGAGATATTGCTTTATCGTGAGCGATTTGCAATAATAAAAATGTGTTTTTATTTTAGCACTCAATATCTTTGATGGAGTGCCATAATCATATGATAAAAAAATATATTTGAAAGAAATACATCTTACACAAAAATAATAAAAAAACAGTAATTTGGTAAAATAAATTCTGTTTACACAGTAATTTATTAATAAAATATACTTGAAATTTTTGAACAATCACTACTGAGTTAAAAAGGATTTTTAAATATTTAACAATAAAAAGCATGAAACCAAAGTTTCAAGCAAAAAATTACTGCAATCTGAATTAACCGTTGTGAAAAATTGAAGTAAAACCCGTGGGTTCTTCAGATCATACAGCAGACAAAGCTATGGCAAAGCAGTAAGCCAGCTGCAGCAGTCAATTGATTAGTAAAATAAATCAATACTAGTACTAGAACATATTTTAAATCCATTCAATGTTTAGTTTTTCAACCCCCGACATATTGAGTGCTCCAATAAAATGAAACAAAAGTTCTAAAATATAAAAACCAAGTCAGTCAGTCCGTAATATAATCCCAAACATGCAAATATTAGTCAAGGATTAGGATAATGGGCAAAGGGTAGTGGATAGAATTTTGGAGGAAATATATAGAAATATTATGTAATTAAAAAAACAAACTTTGTAGCAGTAAGGAAGGCACTCGACTGTATCAACTTGGCTGCCATCACTTTCTGGTTCAAAATTACAGTGATGCCTAGCATAATATACTTAATTCATTCTAAGAACAAGTTCGTTATGCGAAATGCGTTTTCCCATAACAATACATGTTAAAATATTTATTTCACACCGAGGTGCCTGCTACTGCCTTAACTTGATCGGTCTATAGTGTAGATCTTCCTCTCCCTCTCTTCCCCTCCAGGCTACCGATCACAACCGGTCGTTCCAGGCTATCCTCATTACCACCCGCAACGTGCCCAAATAACTGAAGAGAAGTAACATAAAAAAATATGTTTTTTTGTTTATTTTTTGACATCCATCAAACATGAAGAAAAATATGGAAGTCTGGGCATTTACGGGGCTTAAGATCGTCATAGGCTTAAGTGATCACTTGACACACGTGTAACATTCACCAATTCTACCCATTACTGACAACCACACTACTCAAATTCTTTTTATATGAACCAATTTTGAAACATTATTCTTGAATCACTATTTTCCTGTTTGTTTTTTAGTCACATTTAGGAGAGTCTACCTTCTTGGCAACCAGGCTTCTTGAATAACCTTTCCAAGGTTGTCTATTTCTCCTTCTTCATCAACACCTGCCGGAAATAACGTGCAAGGGTGTCCTGTAGAGATGGTTGATCCTGTTGGCCTCAGCTGAATTTGGAAACTCTTAAACCTCTTCCCATCTGACCGGGATATCCTCGAAGGCAGCAGTTGAGATTGGTTGATTTGATTGCTCCTACTCACTGTCAGATGAAGCTTCTTTTTGGGCTTTATTATGTTGCCGTAGCTCAAATGACTGCCACGCATTGATGTATGTTCGCACAAGTGCGTGCGACCTTGGAGCGTTGGAGCGGTAAGACCAAATACGATACAGTCCGTTGCGTGAAGCGAGTTTCGTTGTGTGAGTCACGTAATAGGCGAACAGAAAGTTTGTTATGCGTGGCATCACTGTATTAAAAATGTTTCTAATGAAATTTTCTCTGGTACCTATTGTATTATAAGTATGAAGATATAATTTAGAAATTTTTTTAAATATTATTTTCATTACTTTTTGACATCTCAATATAGATGAAGAATAATATGGATGTCTGGACATTTACAGGACTTACAACCTTCACAGGCTGGTTTAAGTAATCACTTTACAATTGTGTAACATTCACCAATTCTACCCATGATTGACTACCACACTACTCAAATTCTTGAAACTTCTAGATATGTATATTGATGGGTAGAATCGGTGAATGTTACGCATGTTTTAAAAAAAAAGGCATATTAAAAAAAAACAAACAAACAAATCTAATCACACACTTAATAGTACTGACCTAATTCAACATTTGTGATATTCAAGTATGCAGAAAGGTATTTTACAATGCCTTTTAAGTATTTAAGTGAAAACATGACAAATAGACAATGTTTTTATCATAAATACTTAAAAAGCAATACAATACGCCTTTACACAAACATGATTTTTCTGATACATATTAGTCAATGAAAATATAGTTATTAATTCACCACAACTACATTTTCATTTACTGATGTCAAAAAACATTGAAAATGTTGTTTTTTTGTAGCCTATTCCTTTATTTTGTACACTTCAAATTCAAACCGCTAAACTAAAAAAATAATGCAATAAATATCAGTCAAACTTCAAAAGTACATTTTTTTAAAATTTGAATAAGCAGAAAGTGGCAAAAATCAGTCAGTAGCCTTATCTATTTCTATGAACTATAAATTCTAATTATTATTCTCATCAGAAAATTAATATGAAAGCATAGACTAAACTACACAGCAGTTAAAAAGGGTCTCATCTATTTCTTGTGCGTACCCAAAACTACATACATACCGACCGAACTGCCAAAATAAGATTTATAATTGAAAATGCCCATTTATGATCAAAATATATGTTATTATTTGGAAGAGAATTTTTTTCCACAGAAAAATTGGTTACTTGAAATTCCCTCTCTACTGTTCCTTTGTTGTAATTTCACTTATGGTCTATGGTTCCTTCGTTTAAGAAAAGTCACTTTTGGTCTATGGTTCCCTCATTCAAGAAATGTCACATTTGGTCCAAATAATTGGAGTTTTTTTGTCTTTTTTTGATTCCCAACCAGTGTAAAATAAAAAATCATCACTTTACTCTTTGAAAATGTGAAACACACCTGATTACCGTACATTATGGCATGACAGATTGAAGACAGAGTTGCGTCTACTGACAATTTTTTCGTAATCTAAAAAATTTGTCACCTAACACTATTGCAGATTTCATTCATTCATTTCAGTCAAACCCTTATCCGCACCCCAATTGTGCATAGGGCACTGCATCATATAAACGCAGTGTTATCTTGATCGTTAACACATGAAGGAAAGGTGATCAGCCCCCGCTTCCGGTACCAGTCCAGGGTAATATTGAATAAATATTGGGTGAAAAAATAAATAAGTAATAAATAAATAAATAAATAATATCAATTATACATACTCAATAATATGCTAAAATTAATTAGAACAAACATTATTTATAATATTCACTATTTTCAAAGTCCCCAAACTTTCACAAACAAAAAATAAATAATCGCCTAAATACAGAACGTTCCTACTACATATGTAATTTAGTAGGAACTTTAAAGTAAATTTTGGTGGTTGCAATATTGAAGTTTTCCAATTTTATATTTCCAATAGATTCAGGACGCACAAGAAGCAGATGAGGCCTAGTACTAGTAGCTAGTTACCGAGTCACTAGTAGTGGCAGTGAGGTGGGATGGCGGTATCCAAGGAAGTGTTATTCTTATTACTAACCCGAGCCTTCACCTATACAATGTTCCGTGCAGTCCCCAAAGTCCTCGAACTGGTAGTCGCACACGTCCCACAGGCACTCGTACACAAAGTCCGGGTGGTAGTTCTTCTCGTTCTTATCCGAAGGCTGGATAGAAGGAGAGGGCTGCAAACATACACATAAAAATAACGGTCGCTACACGGCTAAACCTGGTCACATATAAAGAATAAAAGTGGAAAAAACCTTATGCAGTGCATTTCCGATTTTCCGGGGTAGAGTTAACTGGGAAGTGGACTATCCGAGATATTTGAGTCATTGAAAAAATATTTCACAATAGTACTCATAATGTCGATACTTGTTTATGTCATGTTCATGGCTTAAAATATTATATTATTTATTGATTCGGCATTAGCTTTGTGGAATGACATGATTATTTTACTAAAATTGAACACTTGAATATACCACTTAAATGAGTTTTATTTATATAAACGACTAGTTTCGAAAACGACAGATGTTTTCATCTTCTGGTACAAATTAAAACTAATACTTATTGTTTTAATTTGTACCAGAAGATGAAAACATCTGTCGTTTTCGAAACTAGTCGTTTACATAATTAAAACTCATTAAAGTGGTATATTCAAGTGTTTAAGCTTAAAATATTTGTAAAAACCTTTGATAACCTTTTTCATTTCTTACTCGCCATAATATTTGTGATAAAGATTCTCTGGCCTTATTGGTGCAATTTATTTGACAAAAGATGCATTGTTTCGTTACTTACTACATATTGGTTTCCTTAAAGTACGGATTCAATAATTTGGATCTTCTAAATGATTGGATTTTACCCAGCTGTTTATAGTAAGTATACACAATATCAATTATACATATTCAATAATACGATTAAAGCCATTGATTCAAACAAATTTAATTAATAATTTTCACCATATTCAAGGTCCGGAAAATGACTTGTTACCTGAATACAGAACATTCTTACTGCATATGTATAAGGAAGTTAAGTACATTCTGTGGTCACTTACTGCAGACACCCTCAGCTCCGGGAACTTGGCCATGGCTTCCTCGTTGACCTTGGCCGCCTTCTCCTCCCAGGTCTGCTTGGTGGAGGGCGGGAGGGATCGCCACTCGTTGCCCACCAGCCGAGATATCTCACCTAGACACACAACACGCGCACTTCATCTAACTTCTGCTGCACGTACGGAGAATATGTACAGTAAAAGCTTTTTGAATCATACAAATGGTTTAAATATTGGTTATTCTTAATAAGTTCTGGTCCCTGCAGTTTTTCAAACAAAACATTTAATGATTTGAAATAATATTCCAACGGAAATTTAAAATTGTAAAAAGAGAAAAAGATTAAGTTCAACGTCATTTACTGCTTTTGTAACAAAACAAAAAATTAGTGTCTTCAATAAATTTGCATAAAAATCTTTATTTACTGATTAGTAGATATCACACTAAAATATCTTTATAATATGAACTACCACGGATGGGGGCGTAGCTAAAACTGCGGCTGATTTGCAAATGTAAAAACATACCTACAGCCAAGATTTGGCGGCAGGTATGCCGCAATGGGTTAAAAATATTTCAAATTGCTAATTCAAAACAGTACTCTTTGAATTTTGATGCATTTAATATCGAATTGATGAACTTTTAATGAATATATGTGCATTTTGAAACCACTAAGATAAGTAAGTATTTTCTAACAGATTTTTTTTTAAAAAGTGTAAATATCACTGCATCAGAATTTCATCTTTATCACAGATTAGATAATTAAAAGTCATAAAGTATGATCAGTCCCGTAATATATGAATACAAACCACTCAACGAGTGGTTTTATACCAATATTATTAACATTTTTGTAAAAAAATAAATAAGTAAAAATGACTAACCACAAAGTAAATGCTTTAAATATTAATAATATTAAGAATAATACAAACAAAGTAGCTAAGTGAAGGAGCTTAGAGCGAAGGATGTTTTTTGATAGATTTATATTATCCACTGACACTTCGTGATGGAATTGCATTTTTAATTTATTATTAGATTAAAACCAATATTTTTAGCTTTTCCACTTTTTTATTTGACCAGCGACCGGGTTTCGTCGTTACCGACATCATCAGACTGGTGATGATGTCGGTAACGACGAAACCCGGTCGCTGGTCAAATAAAAAAGTGGAAAAGCTAAAAATATTGGATGTTTTTTGGTCAGAAGGGAAATGGAGGATGAATAGTAAAAACTGTAAATTGAGAAGAAATATTTACCGAAGGTAGATTCTGGATTCTTGGCGGAGATGTTCTTCCGCACGTCGCTCGAGTAGAGTATGTACCCGGTGACGAGCTTTTTCCTCTCCTCGCCGGGCGCGGCCGGGGTGCCGCCGCCGCGCTTCTTCTTGGTGACGGGCGTGGCAGGCGGCGCGGCCGCGGGCGAGGCGGCCCCCGGCGGCGCGGCCAGCGACAGCGGCGTGGCGGGCGACGCCAGCGACGACTCGTCCAGCGAGCTCTCCAGCAGGATCTCCATGTCGTCGGGCTTCAGCGTCTCCGAGCAGAAGAAGTTCATCTGGGGGGAGATATTGAGAAATTAAAGCTAAATTTAAACAAATTCAAATATCCTATTTTATCTTATAACACTCATTTGAATTTTTTTCATAACCTTTCCATGCGTACTGCCCTATAGAATACTAGGTTAGATAGCGTGTGGCGACACATTCGGGGCGTAATGATTATTCCTTGAATATTTTATTTTATTTCCTATAGTTAGAGCTGGCGTAAATTCGCCTATTTTGGATGCACTTTCATGCCAAAGTTCAACTGTTAAAAACTGCTTAAAAATTTAACATTTTCAAATGAACTTTAACCCAATGCAACACAAAGTCAGCGAATTGCCGGCCAAGGTCAATTTGTCACTGACTCACAATGCCAGCGATTTGCCGGTTTGTCTTTGAAGTGATTTTTTTGCATAACTATTGTCATTCGACAATAACTTTATTCATAAAAATTACATAAATAAGTATATTTCGCCAATGATCTACCTTATGAACAACAACAAAAAAATATGGTTTTATGTTTTACCATTTTTATTTTGTGGGTAATTAATGTTATTGTAATAAAAAAAATGTAAAAATATTAATTGTGCGGTCATTAAACATGTAAAAAAGTATGGCAAAAACGTGTAACCCCAAGTAAATCATTAAAAAAAATTGTTTAAGTAAAATCACTCGTATGCCATGTATCACTCAATTTTGAGTGCTTTGCCAATAAAAAATAATAATTTTTTTTTTTAAAATGTGTCAAAATTAAATAGTATGTTGTATGAACAAATTATATCATTTACAACATTTTGAGTGTGTCCAAATACTTGTTCACAAAATCTGGATTATCTCCAACTACAGGAGTTATTTTCATATTATTTTTTGACATCTCATCAAAGAGACTTCCATATTCTTCTTCATCTTTGATGAGATGTCAAAACATAATATAAAATTAATAATATAAATTATATCATCTTTATAGGTGGTGCAATGGGTTAAGTATGATCCATGTTTGATATAATTTTAATTTGATGAACATTACCAGTTGACTGCCAGACGCTCGTATAACTTGAGGAGTCTGCACGTCCTGCATGTTGGCCAACGGGGGCGGTCCCAGCTGGCGCGGGAATGAGTAAATCTGTAAACAAAATTATAATCTGCACTAAAAGTAAGGCTTAGCTAGATATTTGACGGAGAGTAGACTGCCACAGATTGGATACAAACCTCATCGGCCGTGACGACGTCTGTATGTTCGTATTTGCGAAGGCCGGTTTTGAGTTTTCTAGATGTCCGATTCGATTCATCATACAGGGCCTCGCAGACGTACACATCTGTTTCGGGAATTTCAGTGGGTCGACCTAAAAAATAAAAGCGTACATAAATCTGCTGACTAAGTAAGTCACAAATTAAGTGTTTCTAAGAATTCAATTCTTAGAAACTCCTAATTTATTCAATAAAAATTAACATATCGCTCACTCCTTTCAAGAACGTCATAAATCAAAAATCGTCAATTTTCAGCTTTGTATGTTTTCGGAATGCCCAGAAAATGTACTATATCCCAGCAAGAGTGGCATATTTTTAACTTAATATTAACCCGCTATAGGGCAGAAAGTGTTGTTTTTGTTTTTGAAGAAAAGGTTTTGTTTAATTATTTTTTTAAACATACTAAATATTTTTCAAATGGAGAAAAAACCTTCAGGTTTTACCTAAAAAGATCTGTTGCACAGTAAAAAGTTCAATAAGTGGCTTGATATTTATTTTTAATGCGTTGTATTATATTTTTAAACTTTAAAAACGCTCTCCTGAAAAATCAAGTTTTTTGATATTTGACGTTCTTGAAAGGAGTGAGCGATATACATTACAAACTAAAATTGAAAGCGTATATATTAACACAAAAATTATAAAGTAAGCAAGAACACTATTGTTAAAGATGTAGAAGAATCCCGTTTCGGAATACCCCCTCAGACACATGGGACATTATTGCAGCCAAGCATACACTCAGACAACCAAAATAACTTTATTGGAGACTGTAAAGAAGAGAATGCAAGGAAGAGAAATCTATGATAATGTATGCGTGTAAGACACTTACATTTGAGGTACTCATCATAGTGTAGGACAGCACATTTTCCTACAATACCGACCACAGGACTCGAATCATGCACAGCTGTGAGCAGAATCTCTTGCTTGTAAAATACCTACAATTAAAAATGTAGAATTAATACAATTAAATTATAAAATTAAGTACTTACCACTAAACACTTTATTTTATCAATCTGGCAGCACAGTTCTCATTTCGAAATTTAAATACAAAAAGCTAGTTTCAGTAAATTAGGTACGTACAAATCACATTTTTAACACTGGCAGTAAATATTATTCTAAATTCAAATTACATTGGAGGTTTTAGCAACTTTTTAACCCATAGATAAAATACGTTCTAACCTGTCGATTATCTGGGGAAACATAACCTCAACTACCATGAATAAAAGCACAATCGGACATTTGTCAACCAGGATATTAAAAAGAAATGACTAGAACATTTTGCAAGTTAAAATAAGAGTCTAGGGACACCGAAATGTTGAAGTCAGTTTACTTTTGGTCAAGTTTTAACATTGGGTTCTGAGAGCAAATTTCATTCAAACTTGTATGGAAAATTTCCTTTTTATTCACAATCTCTATCTGTCAAGTTTTTTTTAGGAAATGCATTTTAAACTAATTTTGTACAATTTGTATAAAATAGAAGTCAAATTAACAAACCTTATTTATTGTTCCCACTACTTCTGAAGGTTGTATGAGCCAAGGTCCACGGAAATAGCATTTTCCGCTAAAATACATACAAAATAAAATGTATTTTTACACAAAAACTTTACTGATAACCATACAATTTAAAATCAATATGAAATCTACAATATTTTTAACTTACTCTTTGGTCTCCCAGATGGCATCGACTTGCGCTATCATCTGCTTACCCCCGTCAGTAACTACGTACACATAGTCCCCTGTTTTTATGACTCCGGAGCAGACTGTGTTGTACTGCTCGTAGTATGTGTTCTCATCGTCCCCTCCCAGTGGATTGAAGATCACCACATTCTAGAACAGAGAGTGACGCGTTGGAAAATATCTTTCATAATCATGAATAATATTATGGAACATAGTACTATCTACGATGTAAATGAAGTATAAACAAATAAATAAAAATATTCATATCCATCAAATCTATAATCGGGGAATACAACGTTTTGAGTGTGTCCAAATACTTGTTCACAATCAATAAATAAATTAAACAATTGTTGTAAATAAATTAACTGGTCAAATTATAAGCTAAATATAAAAGATATTTTTTTGTGTTTCTCGAGTATGTGAATATAATCCAGGATTCGGACCTCACATACAAACGAGTTTCTGCTCAATAAAGAGCTTCTCTCATCTCACCATCGATTTTTCTAGTGAAATTCTAGTGAATTCAAACTTAAGTGAAAACAAAGTTTTGATTTCTGGTTTTTACCATCTATATATGTTATAAACATATTTGACATTGATATATTATAATCCCTTACCGCACCCCAATGGTGCATAGGGCACTGCTTCATATAAACGCAGTGTTATCTCGATCGATTACACATGAAGGAAAGGTGATCAGCCCTCCACTTCAGGTACCAGTCCAGTGTAATATTGAATAAATATTAGAGTGAAAAAATCACTTATATTTATTAAACCCCCCTGGGAATCGAACCCGGGACCTCCAGAACAGTAGGCGAGCATGCTGACCATTACACTACGGAGGCGGACATTGATATATGGTAGACATATTTAGCATTGATAAGTACAAAGCCAAATATTTTAAAAATAATAAAGTTTTATCATTATTGCAAAAATCATTTAAAAGTCGTTGAAAAAAACAGAAAAGTTACAGAAAAAATACAATCATATTCAAAAGCATCTAATGACCCATTTAGATATTTTTCGTAAGCATTACTCATACATTGCAGGAAAATTTTCGTAAAACCATGGTATGTATGTATTTTAATTCATAAAAATTATGTGAGACTTTAAAATATTCCCTTAAATAAACAGTAAAGTAATAATCGCTTGTTGGCACTAATATTTTGTCGAATTGCAGCTTCAGTATCCCATGGTTTTACACAGTGCGATGTCACCATAGAAACACCACATATGTAGTAAGATTCACATGCTAATTAGAACATGCGGTACAATGAATACAGCCAAAGAAGAAATCAAGTGCTTGAGAAACCCATTGTGAATCCAGACTTGGTTAGAGGCATGCCAACTTCATTAACTTTTTCTAAAGATTTTTTAGTGTTTGATGCTTAGGTGTTTGTTTAAAGGTATACAAATTCAAAATGAAAAAAAAAAACATTAAAATAATGTTAGTGTCTATGATATTTAATGCAATTATTGTTTAAATATGATTTTGGGAATATGAACGCTTCGTAGAAATGGGCTGATAACAATATTCAGCTTGATCCTCTTTTTCAACGCAAAATTTTGTTCACCGATGAGACACATATTTGGTCAAATGGGTATGTCAATATGTAAGCAGAATTGCCGAATTCGGGGTGGAAAAAAAAAAAAAAACCTTTGTCGAGACACCCTTACATCCATTAAAAGTCACCGTTTGGTGTGCTTTTTGGGCGGGTGGAATCATTGGCGCATATTTTTTTTAAGACGATGCCGGCCAGAATGTAACGGTCAATGGAGAGCGCTACAGAACCACCATTACTGACTTTTTCGTACCTCAGTTGAATGGTATTGATGTGACAGAGCTGTGGTTTCAACAAGATGGCGCAACATGCAACACGGTGGGTGCCACCATCTATTTATTGCGGAAATTTGAATTTGTATACCTCTAAAAAAAAACACCCTATAAAACTCTTTCTCTAAAGCATGGTTAGGTCTTGACTTCTTTCATCAAGGAATTTGTTAATGCATTGGATTGTACATCGGATGAATGATAGTGATTTCTTCTTGTAGATTGTGAGATGATGAGATGATTAATTTAATAATCAAGTAACTAACTAACTAACCATCGCGCCGCTTCACCGCAGGGGTAGGCAGAGAGAATCGAACGTCACACCACTCTGTCTTTGCAAACATTCTTTGCCTCTTCTACATTCATGCATCTCCTCATACATACCCGACGATTATTACGACTCCTGACCCGGCCGCTTTCAAGTATTTGACATACCTGATTGTGCCAAGTTTTCCTCGGTCGTCCTCTGCTTCTTTTTCCAACTACATTCGCTCCATAAATTTGTTTAATCGTTCTTTCTTCACTCATACGCTCCACATGTCCAAACCATCTCAACACACCTTTCTTAATTTTATCGATAATGCTTATCTCAGCCTTACATTCTTTCCTTATTTCATCATTCGAACATCTATCAAACATCGTTTTGCCACACATTCGTCTGAGGGATCGCATTTTGACTGCATTCAGTCTGCTTTCATCCTTCTTTTGCCAACTCCATGTTTCGCTTCCATACATAAGGGTTGATCAATTTAATAATTAGTTTCACACTTTAGTGTATATTGTGTAATAAATGTTTCGCTTTACGAGTGTTTCGCTTAACAAGCAAGATTCTGGAATGAATTATGCTCATTATGAGAGGTTCCATGTACTATGAAATGATGAGAAGTGAAATGCATTTTTTTAAATATGTATTACAATATATAGAGGTACCACAAAAAATGATATTGTATAGTGGGATAGTTGCCATACAAGGTTCTATAGATAGATATAGATAGAGTACACTCATGCAGAAAGAGAATTAACAAATTTGGTGTAATTAGACCACCCTTTAAGTCAAATACATTGCCATTTTGGTGTCCGTGGGACTGGATTAATAATAACCTTGGGTGATGATGCTGATGATAAAGGTTTGCATTTAAAGTGATCATTTCTAGTAAGTATTTCAGTAATCTCTAGTAAGTATTCTGGTAATCTCTAGTAACCATTCTGATGATGGGTCGAGTTGTGGTCCCGTGGTTAGTGTCATGGACTCTTAAGTCAGAGTTTCTCGGTTCGAATCCACTCT
This sequence comes from Brachycentrus maculatus, assembly GCF_059751285.1. Taxonomy (NCBI): domain Eukaryota; kingdom Metazoa; phylum Arthropoda; class Insecta; order Trichoptera; family Brachycentridae; genus Brachycentrus; species Brachycentrus maculatus. The sequence goes on along the minus strand of NW_028281123.1, from coordinate 675,395 downwards.
AGAATTTGATGCCTATTTCTAATAATGAGCCGCATAGGCTCACAGAAATAGTATGAAATTGAAATATTTGTGTAAATAATAAAAACACAAATATTTCTCTTTAAAAAAATAATAATAATCCCTAGTATTTTGGTAATCTCTAGTGGTAAAGTCTAGTAAGTAAATCTCGTAATTCGTCGATATGTCAGTCAGATACATAGCCAAATTATTATGGATGATAAAGCTCTAGTTTGTTAAGTGCATAATACATATACTCACATTCTATAAAGATCGTCCGGAGAAGTTTAAAAAATCAAATGAGACAAAAAAATATATCAACATTTGATTAATGATCATTTCCTTATTAACACAATGCTTACGGCATGCACATATTTGTGAGTTTCAGAAACCTTACGTTGCGGCGGTGTGCCATTTTTGTGTATTTTGGTTACCTTCAACATAATATACAAAATCACATCTTAAATATCTAATTTCTTGCTATGTTTGCTTTGCTGTGTAGTGGATACATCGCTCACTCCTTTCAAGAACGTCATAAATCAAAAATCGTCAATTTTGAGTTATGCATGTTTTCAGAATGCCTAGAAAATGTACTATACCCCAGAAAAAGAATCATATTTTTAACTTAATATTTACCCGCTAGAGGGAAGAAAATGTTGTTTTTCAATTTTGTAGAAAAGGTATTGTTTAATTATTTTTTTAAATAAACTAAATATTTTTCAAATGGAGAAAAAACCTTTAGGTTTTACTTAAAATTATCTGTTGCTCAAAAAAAAGTTCAATAAGTGGCTTGATATTTATTTTTAATACATTGTATTATATTTTTAAACTTTAAAAACGTTCTCCTGAAAAATCAAGTTTTTTGATTTATGACGTTCTTGAAAGGAGTGCGCGACATGTCACTATAATACAAAAATATAATCGGTTCTTTTCTGTCATCGTTCTTTGGATGCGATTTAATATCCTCTGCGTCAAATTATATTTATTAGACAAATTTCACCGTAACCAATGTGTTAATAATATTTTGAATACATATCCCTGAATGTTTACAAGGACACAAATACTGAATTAATTATTTGAGTGATTAGCATTGTAACATTATAATGGAGTTTCATCTGTATAAAACGATTATTGTAAAGTAAGATAAATCAAGAATATATATTATTTTCATGTTTTGTTTTTCTAAGTATGTAAATGTTTCAATACGAGGGGTCATCCGGAAAGTAATAACCGTTTGGGAATGTAAAAAGCAATCTAATTTATACAAATATGAACATTTTATTTGCAAAGAACATACTTTAAACTACTTTTCTATGTACATAGTCACCTAGCATATTTGGGCATTCGTCGTAACGTGGGATGAATTTTTGTATCTCAGATCTTTGGCTTCTTCAGATTACCATCTGTTTACAACACTTAAGAACTTTTTGGCAGGAAACGAATTTGAAAGTGATCAAAAGCTGTGCGCTTTAACTATGTATCTTAGCGGCGGAGGAATATACAAAGATGTAAAATATACTAGACTAAGGATACAAAAAGTCATCACACATTACGACAAATGCTTAAATTTGCTGTGTATGTGGAGAAGTAGTTTAAGACATTGTTCCGCAAAGTGTGAGCCGGGGCACACTAGATTAGTTGGTATGCCGCAAAAAAAGTCTAGTTTTGTGAAAATAACACAATTGCTCCAAATTTCGCTTGCCTGTGCTCAGTTAAGTAGGCTCACATTTCGCATTAAACATAATATGTTACCATAATATGGTAAATATGCACCTCTGAAATTTCTTAATTTGGTAAGTGTACCTTGAATAGAAAAAGTTTGCGGAACACTGGTTTAAGGTATTTTTTTTTACAAATAAAATATTCATATTTACATATTCATTTTTTTACAAAAATGTTAATAATATTAGTATATAACCACTCACCGAGATTTTTGTGTCTACCAGTTTCGAAACGGGTACGGTTTACTTATAGTCCATTATTTGATTCAATATCGGCTAAGCAAGATTCGTCAATATCTAATTCAAACCCCTCCCACTCCTTTCATCCTACGAGTATATAAGCTGGTTTATTAATACGTTTAACCCTATCGCATGTTTAACCTCGGCTCGTAATACATGTCTGTGGTGAAAACTTTAGTGCATGTTGGTCTTCGGGTCGGCCAAAAATCGCACGGGTTAAACATTTTGTGTAGTTTTAAGTGTGTAAATGGTGCTATGGTGGTGAAGGGTGGTATTGTTTGCATGCTGTAGTAGTGATTGTCATGACGAAGAGACGGGTACGTTTTGAAACCGGTAGACATAAAAATCTCGGTGAGTGGTTATTCACTAATATTATTAACATTTTTGTAAAAAAAAAAGTAAAAATGACTAACCACAAAGTAAATGCTTTAAATTTAATTATATTGAGAATTTCATTCATATTTGTTCATATACTAGATTTTTTTGTATTCCCAAACAGGTACTACTTTTTAGGTGATCCTCGTATGTCTAGGTGTCCCTAATTGGGCCTATTTTCCTTTCCCCCACTCACCGGCCGCTCCTTCTCCTGTACGTTCTCGGCTACGTCCAGCTCGGCCAGCTCGTCCTTGTGTTTCTCCACCCGCTCGCGGAAGACGGACATGACGCGGCGCGGCTCCAAGGGCACGTCCCGCTGCAGCAGCTTGTGGGGAGTCTCGCAGGCCGGCCACACCTTGATCTTCTTGAACGAGCGCGACTTGGTCGAATAGCGCGACTCGCACACGTACACGTCCTTGTCGGAGAAACCTGATCAATAGATTGGCACTGGTCAACATCGCTAGGAGTGCCTAGCGCCTTTTCAGAATAACATAGGCCCAAATGAGCCTAGCAGTGAAAGTTGGAGGTCAAATGGTACAATATTATCTATCAATAGTAAGCACATTTCAAAGTTTCAAAGAGATATATCAATGCATTGTTGTCGAGCGGTTTTTTCATCAACCTCGACCCTAATTATACTCAGACAGTCTGCTCGACCCTCAGTATACTACATAATCACAGGTAACCGCAAACCCAATTCCAATCTGTACAATGTTTTTGGAGTGTCTCGCGCTCTACCTAAAGTAAGCAAATAGAGTGCTGATAACCATCTCCTGCTCTCTACCAACAGTATGTAAATATGCTTTTAAGCGTTTTCCACAAACAATGTGTTAAAATATACATAAATATCTCCCTCGCATTAAAGTACATAGAACTTCCCATTTACATGGTAGGAAAACTCCATGCGATACCGCGTAAAAACACAATATATACAAAAAAAATGCTGTATAGGCTTCCTTGCATAAAAATCAATTCAAGATATCAAAAAATAAAATTCATTATTGCTTATTCAACAGGTCCCTTTTAAAACGATAGATAGTGGTTTTACTGTATCTACATATTTTAATGCAGTCTTACCTTCTGGATGGAGCTTGAAATAGTCCTTAACATTCATGACACAGCACTTGCCGACCACTTGGTCCAGAGGAATGGACTGGTGAGATTCCGTCTTGAAGACCTCCTGTTCGAGGAATTTGCGTGTCGTTACATGGAATGTTTCGTGCGGCCTTAAAAAAATAAAACACAAATTTAGTTATTGTATATACCTACATAAGATGTCAAATTTTGAGATGTTAAGAATAATGTAAAAAAAACAACTCCTAAATGGAGATAATCGTGATATGTGAACAAATATTTGGAACTACATACTCAAAATGTTATAACTAAATTGACTGGTCAAATTATAACCCAAAATAAAATTTTTAAATGATGTTTTCTAGCGTTTGTCAAGTACCTACGTGAATATAATCCAGGATTCGGGCCTCTTGTCTCTGCTAAATAAAAGCTTTCAACATCCCACCATAGATGTCTCTAGTGAACTCGCGCAAACTGTGTTACGAGTTTGATCAATATATTTATAATAAGTTTTAAGAATTTGAGTAGGCTGGTTGTCAACAGTGGGTAGAATTGATGAATGTTACACGTGTGGAAAGTGATAACTCAAACCAGCCTATGATGGTCGTAAGCCCTGTAAATGCCCAGACTTGTAATCAGAATATTATTCTTCATCTATGATGAGATGTCAAAAATAATGTATGTATTTATGTACAAGGGTTTGCTGTATTGGTCAACCGACTAAACTGATATACGAATTATTGCAATAGCAGTCTTTACCTGAAATAGCAGTTTCCGTACACCATAGGAACATCGTCGACATTATTCCATACTCGCTCCACTTGCAAAATGGACGGCTCCGGTCTGCTGCCTTTCTTGCTCTGCACGTAGACAAAGTCTCCCTTGCTGTACTGAGCCGTCGCTAGCGGCTGACCACCTGCCGGGATGACGCTCTCATCACAACTGGATCTAAAACGCAAAGAAAATGAGCAAAAGCATTGATTCAGCATTCTGGGTCTAGAAGATAGCAATGAATGTTCCCGTTCGGCGATTAACCTGTTAACCGGGCGGGACGCATAAATACGTCAAACGTTAACAATATCGGGTACGGGTAGGACATATGAATAAGTCCTTGAAATATATGTTTATTATATTATATATATGGGTGTATATTTTTCAAGTCCGCCTCCGTGGTGTAATGGTCAGCGTGTTTAGTTACCGTGCTGGAGGTCCCGGGTTCGATTCCCAGGGGGGGTTGAAAATAAATATTAGTGATTTTACACTGTAATATTTATTTAATATTACCCTGGACTGGTACCTAAAGCTCAGGGCTGATCACCTTCCCTTCGTAAGTTAATTTAATTTATCACCTTGCCTTCATGTAAGTAATGATCAAGATAACACTGCGTCAATTCGATGCAGTGCCCTATGCACCATTGGGTGCGGATAAGGGTTATAAGTAAAAGTAAGTATATTTTTCAAACAACAAAGGTATTAGTCATCCATACATGTCTCGACATGAATTTAAGTTACGGAGTGAATCAGTATTCGCGCCCGTTACAAGTTGTGTAATTGGACAGCGGACCGCCCGGCTAACAGGTTAAGGACACACAACACCTCTCTCCCAGTATATAGCAATCATATGGCACATTTTAACTCTATTTCTAGGATGCTAAGGTTGTATAATAATTTAGAAAATACTGATAATGTCATCATCGATATTTTTAATGATGGCATTGAGAAATACAAGAGGTCTATTACCAGATTGGTGAAATCGAATTGCAATAGAGTCTCGAATTCTGTACCTTAAATCTTCTGTAGAAAAAAAAAAGTTTTTTTCTACAGAATTAACTCTAGAAAATAACCTGAGAGTAGGGTGGTTAAAAAATGGAAAATCACAAAGTTATTGCTTCAAATATAAATTATAATCCAATATTCACTGTTCATAATTTCAGCTGAGATCGGCAGGGCGTAACTCGGCTGCCGATTGTGGAGCGAGCATACCTGGTCTCCGCGTCCTCGTCGATGTGCTCCTCCAGCATGTTGCACTGCTTGACGAGCTCCACGGAGGCCAGCAGGTCCTGCTTGGTGGCCTTGAGGGCGGGGGACTGCAGCACGGCGCCGCCCTTGCACAGCTGGTCGCGGCAGGAGATGTAGAAGCTCTGCATCTCCACCGAGTCCTCGAACACCTGGCTGTCGGAGCGAGAGAGGTTGCGGGCCCTGACAAAACCAAAAATAACAAAGTGTAAATAAATTATCTGGTCAATTTAAAAGCTAAAGCAGGGGTTCCCAATCTTTTTCAGGCCGCGGCGCACTTACAAGTATATATATATAAGCCATATATATGTAAGCCCCGTAAATGCCCAGACTTCCATATTCTTCTACATCTATGTTAAGATGTCAAAAAAATAATATAAAAATATGATTTGTATAATTTTTGTATGGCCAACTTCTAGTGAATTTCATCGACACTACAAACAAACATTAGGTGCTGTCGAATGAATTTTGAGTACAAATACCTTTCAAACACGGAGAACATGTCTTCCTGGAAGTGGTCGAGTCGCTTGTAGAGTCCCTTGTCCAGGCGTCTCTTGATGAGGTCCAGAGAGACTCCCCGAGTACGGATCCCGTTCACTTCATCGTGCTCCGGCAATTCGGCCATGCTGTCTGAGAAGCATCTGCGAAATATGGACGCGAGTCAATCAAGACATACTGTGAAGGCAACAAACAGTTCACACGCAGTGGAAAAGTATGAAATATTTATTAATTTATTTTAGCTTCATGTACAGAATAAAAGTACATTGGCGGGCTTATTGCTAAGAAGAAATATTTATTTATTTGAACTTTTTGTACAATATGTGTGTACATTGGCGGGCTTATTGCTATAAAGCAATACCTTCCAACCAACCAAAAAAAACAGACTAGTGTGAACAATCTAGGCTTGTACCTTTTGATGTCTGTTAGAAATTAGTGGGGAGATAATGCTTGAACAGGTTAAGACAAGGATAAGAAAAAAGAAAAACAAAGAAACGTAAGAGAGCATAATTACAAATTAAGAATTTAAACAGGGTAACATGAATAGAAAAACAAAATGACGATAGAGTAAGGAAGGCATGGGAAAAGGGAATCAGGTAGAAAGTTAAAGGAAGAGAGGAGGGGTCAGGGGAGGAGGAGATGGATAGTTACGGTTCTAAGGTAAGATAATGATGTTTCAGGCCTGAAAAACCCGACGAAAAACGCCTAAAAGGCGATTTCTGTACTGGGTCAGATCAGACCCACCACTGCTGGGCGCGTTTTGTTTGAGGGCATTGGGCTTTAGGTATTAATAATGTTACATAAGAGAAGTCGCTTTTCCTTTACCTTCCCTCTTCGTCTTGATGGTTATACACGGTAGTGAACAGAGTCATCAGCAACTCCTGAACTGCGGCAGACACGTCAGGAACTGATTCATCATCTTCCCTTAAAATTTAAAACACATCATCATTCACAACCTTTTTGTAAATTCTTTGTGTAATATTGATTATGAACATTCTGGCAAGGGGAAATTTAAAATCAGCTAAGGCGCAAAAATTCATATTGCAGTTTTTTTTTCAGTAGAGGGTTGAAGTCTTTTTAATTTTTTTTATTAAGTTTTACTTGGAAAATACCACTAATTATTTAAATCAATTGCAACATTCTAATCACTCAATATGTGAACGGGCAGTCAGGTTTTTTCTGAATTTTGATTAGTGATTTTTTCACTCTCATTTTTTTACTTTAATATGTATTTAATCAATATTACCGTACCTGAAGCAGAAGGCTTATAATCATTCCTTCATTTATAACGACCGAGATAACTCCGCGTTTATATGGTGCAGTGCCCTATGTACTATCAGGTTCGGATAAGGGTTTGAAGAAGATATTAATATAGTTAATATTCACCTTAGCAACTGTTTTGTTTGCAGACAAATCCTCTGAAGCACGAGGGCGTCTTTGTAAATTTGCGAATCCGGCTCGTTGTATTTGCAAGCGTTGTCAAACATCAGCACAAAGTCGGAAGCCAGTTCAGTGACGGAGGAGTAGCCGCTGATTTTCAGCTTGTGCGCTATTTTCTCCATGTCGATCGGGTTCTTGATCAGCTCATAGTAGTCCGGATACTCCAGCTTGTTTGGCAGCTTCATGAAGATGAGAGCCAGCTGTCGGTTACCCTTGGGTTCCCTGTAATCTCGAATAGCGTCGTAGAGAGTTCTCAACTTCTGCTCAATAGGGGAGAGCTGTTTGGTTTTGCCTTTGAACACTTTGAGGGGAGTCTTTCTTTCCACAGCAGTGCCTGTGATTTCCTTTAGTTTCTCGTTCAAGGCCTTCTCCAAGAGGTTGGCGTCTTCGTATATCATGGACCCTTCCTCGTTGTACTGCCTGCAGTTGGCAAACATGATCCTGAAGTCTCCGACGATCTGATCCAGGGCGGTGTAGCGCTCATTCTAAAATAATTAAAAAAAAGAGTCATTATCTGACGATGATCCTATTACTGTCATACCGGAATATGAAACTCGACTCAGCTTATATATATTCGGAATATGAAGCTTTCTCAAATTTCCCACACCTTGTCCTATTCTTAACAAAAACAGATCTTTAATTTTTATACGAAAAAAGATGGATCAAAGATTGAACATTTATACTGCTTGATGGGCATTTATAATGGGCAGCATGGTGAATGTTACACTATATTGTGAATGTCTATAAAGTAATCTTTTAAGCCAGTCAAATGCTAGATAGTGAGCCCTGGGATACTCAGACTTCTATCTTCTTTTGTATATAAATGATAGATGTTTCATCTCAAGTTAAGACACCTATAAAAGAAGGATGAAACTTCAAATGTATATATGTTTATTTGTATATTATGATTTTTTACTTTTCCTACAGCAGGTTAAGTTACTTTTCTAAAAAATAGAACAAGACAGAAAACAAGAAAAAAAAAATCTGATGTTACATTACACAATAAAATTTTGGAGTAAAAAAATAACCGAGAAATGTTTGTTAATTGTGGTTTGGCCCCTTCTCTGTAAATTTCCTGTGTTAGGAGGAATTGAGTAATGACACCGTACCTTGATGTTGGATTCGATGGTCAGCATATCGATGGGCCGCTCGATGATAGTGTAGTAGTCGGGGTACAGCTTCTTGGAGGGCTTCTCCATGAAGAGCAGCATCGGCTGGCGCCCGTCGGAGCAGGTGAACTCGATGAGGTGGCGCTGCAGGGCGTGGAGCTTCTTCTTGAGGGGTGGGCCAGCGGGTGCAGAGGCGGGGGTGCCCGGGGCCCCGCTCACTGCGGGAGGGGTGGAGGGCGTCACTGTGTTCGTGCGTGGACGCCCTGGCAGAGATACAAGACAATAGAGATAATGGTGTTTCAAGGACCCAATGATTAGGATTGACCAGAGTCATTTCGCCCCAAAATTTTTAAGATGGAGACCTTGGGAGAACAAAAGAGGTGTCGGAAGACCCCAAAAGAGATGGTCCGACGACATAGTCGCTGTAGGGGGTAGAAAATGGCTGGCAGCAGCAACCGACCGAAGAAAATAGAAGGAAATATAGAAGAGGCCTATATCCAGCCGTGGAGGACAGAGGGCTCATGAAGAATAAGAAGAAGATAAAATGCAGCTCCACCAAGAAATGTCGGTACAAAAGCTGAATCTAATGCCAAAATGCTCCAGACGCAAGAAGCAGACTGAAATTAATTACCTCTGCCCCTGACGACGGAGCTCTTCATGGAGGACAGGCTCTCGTCGTCGTCGCTGGAGGAGTCCTGCGTGATGTCCAGCATCTCCTGCACGCTCTGCTGCATGAGGCGCTGCAGCTTGACCGAGTCCTTGTACAGCTTGGAGGAGGGCACGTTGTACTGCTTGGCGTTCTCGAACATGATGTTCATGTCGCCGGCCACCTCCGACAGCGTGCCGTACGAGCCGCGCCGGATCTTGTCCTTGATCTGGGACAGCGACACCGGGTTCTTGATCTCCTTGTAGTAGTCGGGGTAGAAGCGCTTCGAAGGCAGCTTCCAGAAGGGCTCCGACAGCGAACCTTAACATTATAACAATGTTTTTACATTCTTTTTTTACATTTCCACATGGATTTTATTTTATTTTTTCTTTATTTTAAATTCTTTTGCAATTCACAATACATTATAATTACAAGTACAAAAAATATAAAATGTTAATATAAAAAAAAAATCCCACAAAGGCATGGCCTGTGTGTGGTTACACATTATATTTTAGGTTTTAATAAAGCGCACTGGCAAGAATACAAAAGATATTATAACTAACTCACCATCACGTCGCTTCTCCGCAGGGGTAGGCAGAGAGAATTGAACACCACACCACTCTGTCTTTGCAAACATTCTTTGCCTCTTCCACGTTCATGCATCTCCTCATACATACCCGCCGATTGTTACGACTCCTAACCTGACCACTTTCAAGTATTTGGCATACCTGATCGTGCCATGATTTATCAGAAATAAAAAATTAGATTAAAAGTGCTAATATAAACTACAAATAAGATGAAGAAGAATATGGAAGTCTGGGCATTAAGAATACGGAGAATACGGGGCTCACAACTGTCATAGGCTGGTTTAAGTGATCACTTTACACACGTGTAACATTTATTTATTTATTTAAACTTCATGTACATACAGAAGAGTTCATGTACTTCATGTACTTCATGTACATACAGTACATTGGCAAGTTTATCGCTAAAAAGCAATATCTTCCAGCCAACCAAAAACAGACTAGTGATATTGGTCAAAATCTTGGATATCATATATAGCTGTTTGCAATCAGAGGGTAGATAGTACTTGAACATTAAAAAAAAATTACAAATTGATGGTACTAAAGAAGGCAAAGGAAAAGAGGAGTTTAGGGAAGAAGGTAGAGGGAAAACTAAGGAAGGAGGTTTACCAATTCTACCCATGATTGGTCAAATTATAAACTAAAATAAAAATTGAAAAGGATATTTTCTAGCATATTTTATGTATGTGAATATAATTCAGGATTCGGACCTCACATGCAAATGAAAGAGTTTCTGTTCAATAAAAAGCTTATCTCATCCTACCATAGACGTCTCTCGTGAAGTTCTAGTGAATTCATCAAACACAATGTTTCGCATTTAATCAATATATCTAGAAGTTCAAAGAATTTGAGTAGTGTGGTTGTCAATAATGGGTAGAATTAGTGGATGTTACACGCGTGTAGAGGCGGATGTGGGTCAATTTTTTTTTTTTAATAGAAAATTCACGTCGCGGGTCACGTAGGTTAAGCGATTAAAACAATGGCTTACAAATTTCATTAAAAAATTTCTTGAAATTTAATTAAATTTTTTGAAATTAACAAGTTTATGAAATTTGTAAGCCTATGCACTTAGATTGCATAGGAGTTCCAAAAAATGTTTCATAGTTTAGTTCTATTCATAATTCTTCAATTCCAAATGATCATGTTCTAACTTTACAAGAGAAGCTGGATAATTCTCACCGTTGGGGCCTTGTAAGCTCTTGACGGTCTGGAACAGTCTCCACTGCGGATTGTCCTTCAGACTGCTTTCGGTGTCACTGTGGTCCTCCATATTGCCCTTTTCTGTGTCACTGTCTGGTATTTCTACCGCACCTTTAATGACAAATGTATTTATTTTATTTTACTTAACATAGTTACAATAAATATTATAATTTAATTCATTTGCTAGACATTTCCTCGGTCATCCTCATTTATCCAAAAATATTCGCCTTATAAATATGTTTTACCATTCTTTCCTCACTCGTTCGTTCCACATGTCCAAACCATCCCAACACACCTTTCTTAATTTTATCAATAATGCTTATCTCAGCTTTACATTCATTCCTTATTTCACCAAATCCAACAGTCTACAAACAACAAAAATCGAGACACTTCCTCAAACTTTTCTTACTGTCAAAGTGTTCGCGTGAACTGTATATCCAAATTCAAATATTGTAGGACAATTTTTGCCAATTTATAAAAACGTCAAATACATGCTTAATGTATATAAAAATACTGAATAAATAATATCATAAATATATTATTTTGCTCTGACAAAGAAACGCATGGAAGCTCGAATACACACAGCGATCTATGCTTGGTTTAAACCTGAGCGATAAAGTGAGAAATGAAAAAATCAGGAACAGAACCAAAATAGCGGATATCATAAATCGCGTAGTAAGATTCAAGTGGCAATGGGCAGGACATATTGCAAGACAGAACCCCACAAGATGGACCCCAAAAATTTTGAGATAAAAAAAGGTGGTCCAATGACATAGTCGCTGTGGGGGGTAGAAACTGGCTGCAAACAACAACTGACCGAAGGAAATGGAGGGATTTCTTTTTAATTTATTTTTTTAATGAGAATCGCAAATTATTTACCTTGTACAAAGTTTATGGATCATTAAGTGGATTTTTGTTTCTTCTAACTAAATAAATATGTTTTTATTTAAATCTGTGTTAGAAACATAGTCTAGTGTGGGCCAATCGGGAACTTCTCAGCATTTCCTCGTTGTTGGGAGGAAACCACGTTGCACTCCTCAGGAGAAGGCGGACTGTTGGCTATCATCAGCAGACCTTCCGTTCTACTAGAAGAGGGTTCAGCATTTTGTGTCCTGGCTGGGAAATGGAAGGATACAAAAGAAGCCTATATCCAGCAGCGGAGAACAGAAGGCCAGAGAAGAAGTATTTTGCGTGAGTATCAGCGAGGATAGGACGCACGGAGAGCAACTGACCAGACACGGCAGCACTGGACAAGGAGAGCAGATGGGGCTTGGCGGTCCGCTTGCTCCGAATCCTCTCCGAAGTTTTGGCCGGCGTCTGCACCCTTCCGTGCTCCAGCTCTGCCCTTTTGGCCTGTATATGCTAAAAACGTCAAAAAAATTAGACAAACATTACAGTTTTTATAAATAAGTTCCTTGTCGATTACAATTATTTCAATATCAGAATTTTTACTTATCCGAACTACCTTCATCCCCAATTCATCATTCATTCAAACCCATATCCGCATCCCAATGGTGCATAGGGCACTGCATCATATAAAAGCAGTGTTATCTTGATCATTAATTAACACATAAAGGAAGGGCAATCAGCCCTTTGCTTCAAGTACCAGTACAGAGTAATATTGATTAGTGTGATAAAATAGCTTTTATTTATTTGACCCCCCTCCTGGGAATCGAACCCGGGATCTCCAGAACGGTAGAAGAGCATGCTAACCATTACACCACAAAGGCGGACAATTTTTCTTGTAAATTTCAAAGTCAATTAAACTTGTAAGCCTTTGATTCAATTGCTCAACCTACGTGACCCAGGACATGGATTTTCTATTTAAAAAAAAAAAAACAAATATGACCCACTTACGAGAAAGCTTCGTCATCCCCGATTTAGACCCCAATAAAGAAGTTTATGCTCATATAATTTATATTTGAAGCACTAACATTGTGATTTTCCATTTTATAATAAAATATAATTTAGTTTTAAAATCACTATAAATATTTTATTATAACATAGTCTACCGGTTTTGAAGCTAACCGCTTCTTTTTCAAGACTGATTAATACTCAATTTCAAGCAATTCAAACCCTTATCCGCACCCCAATAGTACAGTGTTATCTTGATTGTTAACACACGAAGGAAAGGTGATCAGCCCTCCGCTTCAGGTACCAGTCCAGGGTAATATTGTATAAATATTAGAGTGAAAAAATCACTTACATTTATTTGACCCCCCCTGGGAATTGAACCCGGGACCTCCAGAACGGTAGCCAAGCGTGCTGACCATTACACTACTGAGGCTGCCTAATACTCACTTAATGCTTAGTATTTGATGATTAATACTCAGTTTATGCTCACTTTTCGCAAGGCCTTGGCGTCCTTGTAAATCATGGACCCGGGCTCGTTAAACAGGCAGGCGTTCTTGGTCATGGCCATCAGGTCGCGCTCCATGTCCCCGATGCAGGAGTAGTCGCAGGCCTGCACCTTGGCGGCGATCATCTTCAGGTCGATGGGGTTCTTGATGACCTCGTAGTACTCGGGGTACTGCTTCTTGGAGGGCAGGCTGAGGAAGGCGGGATGCAGGGGGCGCCCTTCTACTGAAGCCGACATTACCTGCAAATTGACAAATATCCGTTAACTTCTTAGTGCTGAGATTTTTTCTTATATTGTGGGTGTATTGGCAAAAAATGTTAACTCGAAAATATACAATTTTGACTTAATCCTACCTTCGGGTTATTTTCACGCATATTTTTTATAAACAAGCAAAAAAATCACAACGTTTGTTGTCACAAAACATTGTCAGGTGTGAAACTTGACAAAAATTTGTCAGTGTATCCGGTACGCATTAAATATTTTTGGAACAGATATCTTTTCTCGTGCGTGTAGGTCATATGGGTTAGCACGGAATGGTGAGGCGGGCAGTTAATGATGCATATTACATATAAAGTTTTTAACATTCTATAAACTGGCTAAATGCACTAAGTGGTTTGAAATGTCATTTTGATGTGGTTTTAAAAGTAAAAGTAAACATTGAGTTTAATAGTAGGTATTTTATTCAGGCTAAAAGTTTTATTCAAGTAACATTAAATAAAAAAAATAAAAAATAAAAAAAAACTCCTCCGTAGTGTAATGGTCAGCACGCTCGACTTGCGTTCTGGAGGTCCCGGGTTCGATTCCCAAGGGGGGTAAAATAAATATAAGTGATTTTTTCACTGTCATATTTATTCAATATTACCCTGGACTGGTACCTGAAGCGGAGGGCTGATCACCTTTCCTTCATGTGTAAACGATCAAGATAACACTACGTTTATATGACGCAGTGCCCTATGCACCATTGGGGTGCGGGGTGGGGTGATAAGGGTTATATTATTATTTATTATTATTTAACATGAAATAAAATACAGTGAAATACAAATTTTATCCGCCTCCGTAGTGTAATGGTCAGCACGCTTGGCTGCCGTACTGGAGGTCCCGGGTTCGATTCCCAGGGGGGGTCAAATAAATATCAGTGATTTTCTCACTATAATATTTATTCAATACCCTGGACTAGTACTTGAAGCGGAGGGCTGATCACCTTGCCTTCATGCAATCAACGATCAAGTTAACACTACGGTTGCTACGATGCAGTGCCCTATACACCATTGGGTGCAGATAATGGTTAAAAAAACTTTTTTTGCCACTATACCCACAAAATGTCTAAATTTAACGATTTTAGTGCTGAGATTTTTTCTTATATGTATGTTAAAATTGTTGATTGTAATTAAATTGTCCGCATCTATAGTGTAATGGTTAGCGTGTTTAGCTACCGTGCTGGAAGGCCCAGGTTCGATTCCCAGGGGGATCAAAAATAAATTATAGTGATTTTACACTTAAATATTTATTTAATATTACCCTGGACTGGTACCTAAAGCTCAGGGCTGATCACCTTCCCTTCGTAAGTTAATTTAATTTATTTATTTATTTATGGTTCACAAAAAATGAAAAACTTCTTCTTCTTCTGACCCTTATCCGCACCCCAATGGTGCATAGGGCACTGCATCGTATAAAAGCAGTGTTATCTTGATCATCAAATACACGAAGGAAAGGTGATCAGCCTTCCGCTTCAGGTACCAGTCCAGGGTCATATTTAAATAAATATTAGACTGAAAAATCACTAATATTTATTTTGACCCTCTTGGGAATCGAACCCGAGACCTCCAGCATGGTAGCCTAGAACGCTAACCACTACACTATGGAGGCGGACAGTGAAATACAAATTGTTCAAATGTTTTTCATCAATTAAATGTGAACACAACAAACTAAAAGAAATAAGTAAAAGCACAGGTTAAATACATATATTTCAAAATAATAAAAATTCAGTCTTAAAAAAAGAGTAGTATGTAACAATAAAAATAAAATTTAATGAAATAAAAATTAAGTTAAAAATTTAAAGCGAAAATTAAACTACGATGCTTCCGACATCCATTCAATTTAATGATCCAGATAACACTGTTTTTATACGATGCAGTGGCCTAGTTGATAAAAGACTTACTCCGACAAAGAATTCTTCGTAAGTTTCGTCGTCGTCATTGGTTGTAGATGTCTCGGACAGTTCCCCTTCCGCATTGTCAATACTAGTTGTGGACTTCCGGCACGTGGAAGCCAGGCGAGACATGCGGGATGACTGCTTTAATTCCTCACCTAGAAAAGTGTGACTCTGAATACGGCGACCAAATTATAAACCTTGTTATAATAATATAACAAAATATTATAACTTTTTTGTAATCATTATACTTGATTCGTATTGATTTCTCATTAACTTTGTGGAATAATATGACGGTCAAATAAAAAAAAAAACACTTGTACATATAAGACCACATTTTGAGTTCAGTGAGCCGCCAATAATTTAGCAATGTTACCAATATTAAAATAAGTTCATCGTTTCTGTGACGTCATTCATTACCAATTTACAAAAACAACATATTTATGAAGGCGAATTTTCACAAGAAATTGATGAATGAAATTTTTTATTATATCGGCTATTATAAACACTTCACGATTCTAATGCAATCCTTTATAGGTTGTTTTCAAACCCTTATCCACACCCCAATGGTGCATAGGGCACTGCATTATATAAACACAGTGTTATCTTGATCGTTAACACATGATCGTTATCTTGATCGTTATCTTGATCGTTTATAGGTTGAGTATGTTAAATTAGATATTCCTCCCGTCTGACAAAGATCCATTTCAAGCCTGATCCAGGTGAGTCAGTGTTGCAAATATTTGGGCAATATACGGTTCAGAAATTTAAGATACAAAACATAAATGGATGTGTTACTGGTGGAATTTTCGAGAGAGTGCCTCGTCTGCGTGAAGAGATTCCACAAGCTGACGGCATCCTTATACTCTGTAGTGTCAGGTTTGTAGAAAGCTTTAGCGTTGTTCACCAGCAGTTCTATGTCCGACGCCATTTCTTCAATATCATCGTATGTGTCTGTCTTTAACTTCTGTTGAACCTGCAAGAATTTAAAAAAAAAATATTTATTGACACTTTTCCCATTTTATAGGTGAAATATTATAAAAGAACAATGAAAGCAAAGGAAATGCAATTGAAATGCAATCCCTTGTATTAGACAAAGGTGGAAAATATTTCTCTCTCGTCCCAAAAAATAAATACGTAACAAAATATATATATAAATATTTTGCTTCCGTGTCTAATAATCTACATAAATTCCATACTAAGGAATTTTTACTTAAAAAAAAAACTAATTAACCATCATGCCGCTTCTCCATAGAGGTAGGCAGAGAGAATAGAACGGCATACTAATCTGTTATTGCAAACAATCTTCGTCTCTTTCACATTCCTGCAATTCCGATTATTCCGACTCCTGACCTGACCACATTCTTTTTTTTTTTTTCTTTCTTTTTTTAAAATTCTTTTGCATTACATAAATTCAAAAACAAAAAATATTAATAAAAAATAAAAATGAATACAAAAAAAGATCCCACAAAGGCATGGCCTGTGTGTGGGTATACAAAATAAATAGTCATAGTACAAGGTATAAGGGTATAGGTTTCTAAGTATAATTAGTTAATACAAAATACAAAAAACTTAATATAAAATACAAAAAAAAAATACTTGACTCTCAGTAAGCAATTTTTTTAATTTTTTTTTAATTAAAACTTAAAAAACATAAAAAAGATGACAAAGTAAATGAAATTCAAGTATATGAAATAATTGATCATGCCATGTCTTAAATGTTTCTAAGTCTAATAAACATATTTGAAAACAAATGATTTATTACCCTCAACAAGTCGATCGGTTGCGAGACCACTTCATAATACTGCGGCTCCTGGCGTCTCTTGGGGGCTCTGATGAAGGAGTCACACAGAACGGAGCCATCGTCCTTCCGGAAGCACCGTATGGTATCATATATCTGCTGACACAGCTCCCCCTGCATAAACACAAAACGTTATTCACCCACTCACATAGTGGTATTGTATATTTTTATAAAGACCCTCAGTCCATTTCATCTTTACATTAGTTTGAAAATGCCATAACATGGGGAAACAATTTTAACAATTTTTATTTATATATGTTTTTAACCCTTCCCTTACAGTGCTAAAAACTTCCACATGTACCGGTGATATGTATTTTGTACACCATATGAAAATGTGGTTTAAAAATGGGAAAAATGTAAATATTCCTAAATGTTGCTTTTATTGACTATAGTTGATGTTGAAATGTAACAAGTTTGTAATAGCTCTGGTAATTATCTAAAAAAAGGGGAAAAAACATCGTAAGTAGTGGCAATAGCTAGAGTAGCGACACGACTGCTGCGTAAGACAATCTGCGCAATACTGGCGGAGTAAACACTCATGTTACGACATGCGCGTATACTTACAAAGCACACATACAGAAACGTTTGCGTATTGGTGATTTTATTCCCGATTTTTCAACAGATTATTTATTTCCCTCGCTGTAAATGAATAAGTTTATATTATATTACTTCTATGCAATACATAATTATATTTCGGAAGAATATAAAAATTCTGAGCCCGTATCTATTATATTTTAAATTAATATTCTCATTTCTAAAGTCGAGTTGTAGTAAATACATATCACCGGGAGGGGAAGGTTAATTATAAAATAAAATTTTGTTGACTCTAAAAATCAGTGTTTGATTTTAATATTTAATATAAAAATATTAATATTTAAGTAAATACATATCGTAGTCATACAGGAGAAAGTGACCAAGCGCATTTTTTTTACAAAAACGTGATCATTGACTATTTGATATCTTACTAGCTTAATATTGCCCTGAAAAAATCCCAAAGGTTTTTAAACTTGAAAGTATAATATATTGACTTGTTAAAAATGACTAACTGCATTGATGTTTACATTCTTGCCGAGCAAAAGTGACTTGAATGGCCCTCCTGAACACTTTACGTTTCGTTAGTTGGTCACTTTCTCTTGTACGACTACGATATATATGTACAAACAAAGGGTTTGTCTTCCTTACAGGGTCTGGTTTTCTCTTTTTACGCTGCGAAGTTTGCGGCAACTCCTGGTCGCTGTCCTCACCTTCCACATCTTCTACTTCCCCACGGCTCGCGCTGGAGGACGCTCTCCGACCCCGTTTACTCATTCCTGCATAACACAACATCAAATTGTTATGAAGCTAACCTATTAACCGGGCGGGACATATAAATACGTCAAACGTAAACAATACCGGCAACGGGTAGGACATATCGCTTACTCCTTTTAAGAACGTCATAAATCAAAAAACTCGATTTTTCAGGAGGACGTTTTTAAAGTTTAAAAATATGATACAATGTTTTAAAAATAAATATCAAGCCACTTATTAAACTTTTTATTGTGCAACAGATCTTTTTAGGTAAAACCTGGGTAAGGTTTTTTCTCCGTTTGAAAAATATTTAGTACATTTAAAAAAATAATTAAACAATACCTTTTCATCAAAATGCAAAAACAACACTTTCTGTCCTGTAGCGGGTAAATATTAAGTTAAAAATATGCCTCTTTTGCTGGGATATAGTACATTTTCTGGGCATTCCGAAAACACGCACAATTGAAATTTGACGATTTTTTATTTATGACATTCTTGAAAGGAGTGAGCGATATGAATACGTCCTGTAAATATATGTTGCCCCCTGGAGCGGGCAGGACCTATATTTTCCAACAACCAAGGTAATTAGTCATCCATGCATGTTTTGACATAATTTTTTTTCCATTTGTTTGTAATTTTGTATTTTTTTTTGTGATTAATGTATAAATAAACGAAAATATATATATTTCATAGTCGTTACATATATTTTAAGTATAAATAAAATATATGTGAACTTACGTCCACGGGCGTGACGTACTGACCCGTCCTAATAAATAAAAAAGTAAAAAATAAAGTATTGTATAAAATTCCTTTTATTTACTTTATAAAATTAAACAACTTTGTTTTAACCACTTTTTTATTATTAGTACACATTTTAACCTACCGGTTTCGACAAGAACCTTGTCATCATCAGGGTTTATTAAATTCTAAAACATTAAAATACTGAATAACATTCCCTTACCAAAAAATAAAAATAACATTTAGGATTTTTTTAGTGTGTGGAAGTTTTTTATAAGGGAATGTTATTAAGTATTTTATATTAAGTGGATTATAACCTTACTAAAAGTAATTCTACCCACATTTTAAAACTTGTAATTTATATCAGCAAAAAGGAAGAAAAATATGAAAACTGGAAGCATCATAGGTTGTGAGTAAATACAGTAATAATAACAAAAAAATATATTAATTGCACTAAAAGCACACAAGCTTGCATTTTTCTGAACATGAAAAACAACTTATAAATACAATATAGTTTTATAGCAAATATAAATACGAATTTAAGAGCCATAGTTGTCAATGTTTCCTAAATAATTATTAAAATCTAGCATTTACCTTAGTTTCACTTCGCCGGTACTGCTTTATAAAAATACAAAACACCCAAGCTACGATGCCGACAGAAAACGTCAAACAATTTTGACCATAGATAATACATATTTATGGACCAAAGATAATAAACTAGTTGTGGACTATAGAGATCAAAGATTAGGTATATAAGTACCTACTAGATAGTACATACGATGTATGATAAATGTGCGAATAGTGAAATAAGGAAGGAATGCAAAGCTGAGATAAGCATTATCGATATAATTAAGAAAGGTGTGTTGAGATGGTTTGGACATGTAGAACGAATGAGTGAAGAAAGAACGGTAAAACAAATTTACGAGGTGAATGTAAGTGGAAAAAAGAGCAGAGGAAGACCGAGAAAAACATGGCACGATCAGGTATGCCAAATACTTGAAAGTGGTCAGGTTAGGCGTCGTAATAATCGGCGGGTATGTATGTATAAGTGATTTTTTCACTGTTATATTTATTAAATATTACCCTGGACTGGTACCTGGAGCGGAGGGCTGATCACCTTTCCTTCATGCGTAAACGATCAAGATAACACTGCGTTTATATGACGTAGTGCCCTATGCACCATTGGGGTGCGGATAAGGGTTTTATTATTATTATTATGTATGAGGAGATGTTGGCACATATTGGTTTGGGGTCTCTACCGGGGTCAGACAAGGCTGCGTCCTTGCGCCGTTCCTCTTTATCATCCTCATAAATTTCATTCATCAAAAGTCATTACCATCTGACCGGGGTACAACCATCTCTCCCTCCCGGAAACTCTGCCACATAGAATATGCAGAGATGATGCTGTTGTAATTGAGGACTCCGTCGAGGATCTTCAATTAATTGTTGATAGGGTGAATAGGTATTCTACGCACATGGGGCTTACAATAAATGTAGCACAAGCCCATGTGTTGTGTAACATCCCATACCTAGACGCCCAGCTACCCTTGACGTTGAGTAACCAGCTCATAGAAAGTTTCAAGTAATTGGGAGCGCACATAAGTGAAAATGACAGCCTTCAAAAGGAACTGGGAGTGAAGTATAAAGGCTGTCTGGAGATCGGATTTATACTCGGTGAAGACTAAATGCCGCCTATACATGCCAACATTGCTCCTATTCTCTTATATGGCTGTGAAACATGGCACCTGACAAGGGTCCAGAGCATCTGTGTACTTAGCTTTGAGAATAGGTGTCTGCTAAGAATTTAAGGTGTGCTATGTTTTGACTTTCTCTCTCTTTATGAACCACTATGTGGTCCAACTAGTGTCCGGACATGGAGAGTTTAGGGGAAAGCTCCACGAGCTAGCCTTAACGGAGAATCCAGGCTGTGTATGTGGGGCTCCATCTCAGACGGCGGATCACATCCTGTGGAGATGCCCCATCCTAGACTCGGAAAGGGAACTTATGCTGGATGGCCTGACGGATGTTAGCCGGCCGACATGGAATTCGGACTTTTTTGCGAATATGAACAATCATATTAAATTGTCACTTTTTGCAGGTGCTTGGGTGGAAAAGTGGAACACCCTAAGGGGAATCTAAGGTGTAACATCCAATCACTTCTCTTAGCGATTTCAACTTGAGATCTCAAGAAGCAAGTGTGGGATTTTCCATGGCTGCTGGCTGAACTGAACTCACATCTTGTGCTTGTTTCTTTCCATTAAAGGAATTGGTGAAGGTATTTAACCTTACTAACTTGTAGAGCTGGATCCGGCACCGCTCCGCGTCTGGTGGCGCATCGTTTCTCGACTCTCGGCGGTGGAATTGATAGAGCGAACGTTGTATTTGTCACTTCTAAATGATGATGTTTGATCAAAAGTGCTGCATCGTAATGGTGTTATTTTTGTGTAAAGTACTGCGTTGTGTTATTGTTGTCTTTCAGTGTCATGGTTAGGACTTTGTGCCAGGTTGTGAGATAGGGTTGTCCTTTATTATTTTTTTTTTATATCCGCCGTTTGTAAGGATTGTGATAGGCGTGTATCAAGAAAAATGTATGTGTATGTGTGTATATACGTATATATATGTGTAGTTACTTGTGAAAGGGATCCGAAATAGTGTCGATGAATATGGTTGAGTGGAAATGCAATGACTGACCATTTTCTGTAAATGTCTTTGCACTGTTCCGTGTCTATCTGCTGTGCTGGTTGGGGTTGTGGGCGTCTGTGTACCAGCCAACGTCGAGTCGGAATCGGATCTAGCTGACTAATTGAACTAAACACTAATCCCTTTCACTGCCTACACTGGGGAACTTCTAGAAAATTTGGTGATGGACTTACAATCTTGTATTTATTTAGATTGGCAGTGACAGGTATTTTGAAAGCTTTTAAATGTAAATTCATAGTAGAATCGGGATACAATTTTATATTTTTTATATTGTTTCACATTTTCAATAAATTTCGCAGCTTGGTTAAAAAAAAATTGCTTAGTAAGAGCAGATCTGTCAGGAAGCCTAGATGCTTCTGTATCAGATCTGGGCATGCGGTGGGACAGCTTTCAATATGTGGTTTGACTTTGTGAGGAATGAAGAGATAAGGCGTAGGACGCACCAAATATTGGTCACAACTGTCGTTAAGAAAAGGCGATTCAGTTGGCTGGGCCATGTACTCCGCATGCCTCTCGAGAGCCTTAATCAAGCTTGCCTCTTTTACAAGGCGTCCGGTTCGCGCCGCCCAGGACGACCACTGCTGACAATTCGTCGGCAGTTCTCGTCCGAACTTCGGGACGTAGACCTGACTTGGGAAGATGCAAGGGAGCTGGCGGCCGACAGAAAAGCCTGAAATTTTCGTGGATCCCATATGCTCCACATAGGGAGCGGATATGGTAAAAGAATTACTTTGTAAGAAAAAATGCTATGTATATATTGAAACTTGGCAAGATGCACGTATTTTGGAGTATTGAAAAACAGGAAAATAAAACGAAACAAAGTCATATTTACAAAATTGATTTTATTTTCTTAAAAATATATAAATGTTTGGCTGGCGTTAAGCAGACAGGCACCAGTCAATCCAATATTAAATAATGAGGTATTAAATTTGGAATGAAGTATGTTTTACTAATAATTTAAATTATAATTTCCATTTTTCAAGTCTTAAATAAGTCAAAATAACTTGTCGATTAGATGTTGCGCTTGTATAAGAAGGGTATTTTTTATAGTATTTAGAATTTCGCAAAATCGAAAAAATGGGTTAAAAATATTACTTTAGAATTTTCTATTTAAAATTTTTTGTAAAAACTCAAAATGACAACTGATATACCGAAGGGATACGGACCACTGTTACTTTTATTGGATGTTATGTTTCTCTACACTTATATAAATATTTTTGTTTCAAAGAATTCTTGAATGCAATATTGCCGCACAAGTAATTTTGTGAAAAGAAATAAAAAGCTGATTGCTGACGCCCCCTCAATCGAAAAATTCACTACAACACCCTGCAGTCAAGATGAGTTTTGGTTCTGTGGTTAGAATCGCAGACTCTGAATCAGAGACAATTCCTTCTCTGCCACAACTTGATTTCTATTTTCAAACACAAACCGCTTAGGCTCGCCTGAAATAGTTCTTAATTTGAACATTTGTGTATATCACGCAAATATTTCTATAAAAAAATTCATATATCAGTTTTCAATAAAACCAAAAAAATATACGCTTTTTCAACAGAGGAAGAAACCTCTTTTTTTATCAACAGACTTCATAAAACAATTGTATGTATGTGCTATGTAATTATTTTTTCTTCCTGTTTAGTATATGTCAATCACTTTCTAAAAGAAATTTGGGATGTTTTGTAATATGCTGAGTTGAATATATAAAAAAAAAAATTGTTTTTTATTATCTGGATTATAAAGCCAAAAAAAAGTAAATTCGTAAGTAAAAGTAAATTCAATAAGTGTTTGAGACATTTACAATGTTTCAAAGTATTTCTTCTTAAATTAGCACTTCTATTTTTCGTCGGGAAGATGTCACGAAAATAATTAAAATTTGTTATTCGCTTGCTTGCTTGGAATGTCCATGTCAGCCCCCTGACTGTGTCATAATTGTCATTTTTGTGAAATTTCAGGAAAATACTTATTTAAATTTTGTAAGTGCATACATGCTCACTAAGTCTCATACTTATAGTTTTCACTATTAACAGATTTTAAGTAAATAAACATTAATATTTGTTTTCGAAAACTATAATGAAATTATTATTAAGTTAAATCTTACTTTTTTAACTATATTTTTAAAGTAAAAACAAAAAAAACATCAAAGGAGCTAGTTTACATTTCGAATGACATTAATGATACAATGGAAAATATCAAAAATGCTCTCTATACAAATGCAAATACGATAGTTAATAAGGAGAGCGGAAATATTCAAAAATATAGAGGTAAAATCATAATACATTTCAGTCTAGAAAGAAATAGAAAAGGGAAAATAATATTTTTCTTTTATGAGAATGATTTCTTTAAAAGGTTATTTTTTTTTTTTTTTACGCTTGTCATTATTTTGGAGGCAATTATGTTTCCACCGATCGCATGATAATTTTCTAGTGGTGATGAAAACATTACACAAAACACAGGTCCAGTCAGGTTCCATGCCGTGCTCACGAGTAAAGTGTTTGCTCAACTCTTCAGAGGCTGCGTAGTTAAGAAACTCCACATTACAGGATAGACACTTGAAGGATAATTGATGTTCGTTGATTGAAGGCAAACTCGTGGACTTCAAATCAATAACATATTTGCTACCGTCTTTTGTATAGTCTACGTTAAATCTGTCAACGGAGAACACTATTACGGGTTGAATTGTTTCTTGAAGACGAAAGTTATCGGTATCTGGTTTTATCTCCATTTGTTTTGAAGAGGTTATTTGGCAAATTTGAGACTCGGCACCATTCGGTTGCCCCAAGTATCGGAAATAAGCGTGGTTAGCGGGAGCAAAATACTCAGTTTCCGTTTCTATGTTTTGCGCACACAGCTCCACGTCGGACTTGACTTCGCTGAGAACGCTGAGTATGTCGACCTTACGACCGATACGGATGTTGGAGTTAATTCGGATGTGTTGCTTCATTTCATTTATATATTCCGATATTACCTTCGACGGGATACATTTATGATCGCCAGTCAAGTGTCTGAATCTGAGATCCGGCGTTCCTTTCGCAACCGAGGGTTTCAGATGCGGATTCAGATTAATCAATTTGTACTCGGATTGTAACAAAACTCGATGTGAGATTTTAAAATTTGGAAATGATATAGAGAATCCAACATCGGGCCAGTTAAGAATATCCTTGGTAGAAATAAAGTAGGAAATTGGAATATTCTGCTTCTTTAACAAAGTAGTATTAACAATGTTGCCATCAGTCGGAAACTCGTGGAAAAATAATGTTTTTAATTTTTTAGGAGTACAATGCGCTTCGATAAAAGTTTTTTCCTTGGCATTGCGCTCGAGCCTACTGATAACTTGGTCTTTCATACTAATTAGACTGCCAATGTTTTCTTTAAGATAAAGAAACAATTCGCGAAATATCACTTCTCGCATGATATCCTCCGTGTAGTCGCTCCTGAAGTACTTGTCCCAATTCTTCAGAAGTTTCTTGATGCAAGAAAGTATGATGGATATATCCAGACAAGACTGGCTCGGGATGCTCCCATCATACAGTTCGTAGTAAATATTAAGAAATTCTACACTATTTAATTCATCTACACATTTTGCCACATCGGACTGAGTTGAATTTACTCTAATCTTAAATATAAGATTTTGTAAAGAACTGCTCGATGTGTCTGAAAAAGAAAATAACAAATACAAATTAGCTAGAGCAAATTTTTGTTTCCTCTTATTTACCCAATGGTGCATAAGGCACCGTATCAATTAATGCTTTAGATGCCATTGTGAAAATAATATTAATTTGAAAAAAGTGAATTTTCAAACAAGCCCACATTTTAGAAATATTTAATTTATTTTATCATATACAGTATCTACTCAATGAATTAGGGCCACCCATTATTTTTTTGAATACTCTGAAATCTTTTGGATTATTATATTTATTTTACATAAATACTTTAAGTTTTCTATTGACATCTAATATCATGTATATTACCTTCAATAATATGTAAAATATACCTGGATAATTTAAGCCTTTATAAAATTTCAAACCCTTTTTCTGAGAAAGGTCCCTAATTAGCACAGGTAGACAGATAGTTGAAAGTTCAAAAAATAGTCCTATCTCATTTATTAGTGAAGTTTCTTCAGTTCTGGTTGTTGCTTTGTTTAGAGAGGTTATATAGCTATCGTGTCTTGTGAAAAAAACTTAATTTTTAATTTTAGTTCATAAATTATAATTTTTTTTTGTAAACACAAGTGTTTTTTTTGAAAAGGACAAAATGGGAAAAAGTAAAGACATTTCTGAGGAAAAAAAGTCTAGTGTTATAGTGCTACTGAAATTAGGAATACTATCTAATAGAGAAATTTCAAAAAAAGAAAACGTTTCTCGTCAAACAGTGGACAGAATTTCAAAATCAATAAAAAATCAGTCACCCGCCACCAGCAATCGGCGAAAGAACTGTCGTAGGATTAGAAAAACAACACCGAGGACTGATCGAAAAATCGTTCAAAGTGCCTTAGAAAACCGTAGTGCATCAGCAAAAACATTAAAAATAAAATTGGAAGAAGAGGGTATAAATATATCGGTATCAACACTGAGGCGACGTCTTTACGAAGTAAATCTGAAATGCAGGCGCCCTGTAAAAGTACCAAAATTGACACCACGAATGAAAGCGGATCGATTAAAATGGGCCAGGCTACATCGAAATTACTCGGTAGATGATTGGAAAAAGGTATTTATTTAAATGTAATTTTCAACATATCATTTTAGTAAATAAACTTATATATTTGAATTAAACTTAAATTTTCATTATTTTTCAGGTCATCTTTAGTGATGAGTGCCGGTTAGAAGCCGTGACAGAGAGCCGTCGATTCGTCAGGAGAACACCAATGGAACGTTACAATGAGGCCTGTGTGGTAAAAGTTATCAAACACCCCCTGCAACAATGATATGGCCATGTATTATTAACAATTTACCTGGGCCGTTGTTTTTCGTGGAAGGAACAATGAACCAAAATTCCTATAAGCAGGTCCTCGAACGAATTTTATTGCCTTTCTACCATACACTCGACCCAACAGAAGGTCCATACACCTTCATGCAGGATGGGGCACCTTGCCACCGGGCTAAATCAATAATAATTTTTTTTTCTAACAAAAATCTGCCTTTGCTCCCCTGGCCTGGAAATTCTCCGGACCTTAATCCTATAGAAAACGTATGGAGCATGTTAAAAAATAAGGTATACTCATTTCCAAATCTGACAGTAGACTGTCTAAAAAAAAATATTCAAAAAATTTGGTCAGAAGACGAAGAAATAAAAAACATGATAAAACAGTGCATTTTAAGTATGCCAAAAAGAATTGAGGCAGTTATTTCTGCCAAAGGTGGAAATACTAAATACTAACTATATTTATATGAAAGTGTATGCATAATTTAAGCGTAATAAAGTGTTCATGTGTAAATAAAATTCAAGGTTGTTTTATTCAAGGTTTTCTCTGAGTTATTCCTGTTTGAATTGAGAAATTGCGCGAAATTCTGCGTGGCCCTAATTCATTGAGTAGATACTGTACATACTAATAAATTAAAAGTAATAATAAAACCCTTACCGCACCCCAATGGTGCATAGGGTACTGCTTCATATAAACGCAGTGTTATCTCGATCGTTTACACATGAAGGAAAGGTGATCAGCCCTCCACTTCAGGTACCAGTCCAGTGTAATATTGAATAAATATTAGAGTGAAAAAATCACTTATATTTATTAAACCCCCCTGGGAATCGAACCCGGGACCTCCAGAATGGTAGCCGAGCATGCTGACCATTACACTACGGAGGCGGACGAAAAAACTAATAAATTACAGCAATTTAAAAATAAAAAAAAAACTTTAAATTGGCAGAAGAGACTTAGGTTTTTAGACAAAAACTTTTCTTACAATATTCTTTAAAGTACAAGTTGGGAATGTACATCCTCTTCCGTTCATAAACCCGCTCTAAATATCATACACTTTATCTTTCATTCTGGCTTTTACTCTTGCAATTAGTATTCATCCACATATATTACCAACGGTACTTAATAGACTGATAGCTTGTTAGCTCTAACACTCCCCACCCTAGAACCAATCTGCACGGAGTATGACCCTCCCGAGGTGACACAGATAAAAGACATTTTGAATATTTAAATGCTAACTTTGTGGATCATTGTAATATTTGAAGAAATAAAATAACTTTATTATTATGTTATTTTATTTCTCTAAATAATACAGATAAAAGAATATAATTTATATTTGAAGCACTATATTTGTGAAACTAAAATGCAACAAGTCCCCCGGCAATGACTGCATACAGGCCGAGCTTCTAAAAGAACTAGGGGATAAGGGCATAAAAACAGTGCTGGATCTCTGCAACCTCATATGGAGAACGGGAACATGGCCTCAGGAATGGGCTGAATCTGTTTTCATTCCTCTTCACAAAAAAGGCTCATCCAAAAAGTGTGAAAACTATAGGACAATAGCACTTATCTCTCACACCAGCAAGATAATGCTATATGTTCTAAAAGCACGATTACACAGTTACATTGGATGGCAAATACCAAAGGAACAAGCTGGTTTTGTGAAAGGAAGAGGAACAAGAGAGCAGATCCTCAACATCCGCCAAGTGATCGAAAAAAGCCGAGAGTTCCTGACGCCAACAGTTTTATGCTTTATCGATTACAAAAAAGCTTTCGACTGCGTGAAGTGGGAACATCTGTGGAAAGTACTCATGGAGATGGGAGTCCCATCCCATTTGATAAAACTCATCCATGGACTTTATGCCCAAAGTAAGGCAATCGTAAGAATCAATGGCATAAACACTGCAAGCTTCCCCACTGAGAAAGGTGTAAGACAGGGATGCATACTCTCCCCTGACCTGTTTAACATCTATGGGGAATACATCATGCGCAGGGCTCTCTACGAATGGAATGGAGGAGTGTCCATTGGTGGCGTAAAGCTGTCCAATATACGATATGCGGACGACACAACACTTCTGGCCAAAGACCCAAAAGAGATGGTAGATCTCCTTAAACGAGTAGAGATTGAGAGCAAGGCACTGGGACTAGAGATTAACCAAAGCAAGACCAAGATCATGATCATAGATCGATCTAAGAAGTTTGGTGATCTCGGGAACTCACTGGAAGGTTTAGAGATAATAAACGAGTTCCAGTTCCTTGGATCTCAAATCAGCAATGAAGGAACTTGTGAAGGAGAGATTAGACGTCGTATCGCCATCGCCAAAAGTGCCATGTCTAAGCTAGACAAAATTTGGAAAGACCGGGGTGTGAGTAACAACACCAAGATGAAGCTTGTCAGGAGCTTGGTCCACTCCATTTTTCTCTATGCTGCTGAAACATGGACTATAAAAGCAGCAGAAAGGAGAAAAATTGATGCCTTCGAAATGTGGTGTTGGAGGCGCATGCTCCGAATTCCATGGACAGCTAGACGCACCAATGAGTCCATTCGCCAGGAACTACGCTTGGATGGCTTGTCTCTGGCCAATATCTGTACCCGACGGATTCTCCAGTTCTTTGGACACGTTGCGCGTGGCAACGAGGATAGCCTGGAACGCCTAGTTGTGATCGGTAGCCTGGAGGGAAAGAGAGGGAGAGGAAGATCCCCCACACGATGGACCGATCAAATTAAGGCAGCAGCAGGCACCTCAGTGGTTGGAGCGCTACGTGCAGCGCAGTCAAGGGATAACTGGAGAAGAGTCATTGCTTCTGCAAGGGTCACAACCCTCAGCAATGAGGATTAAGACGGAGAAAGAAAATATTTGTGATTTTCCATTTTATAATTAAAATGTAACTTTGTTTTAAAATCACAATAAATATTTTATTATGACTTAATTATAATGTCTACCGGTTTCGAAGCTAACAGCTTCTTTATCAAGACTGATTGATACTAGCATTAATCAGTCTAAATAAAGAAGCAGTTAGCTTCAAATCCGGTGGACATTATAATTTAGTTATAATAAAATATTTATAGTGATTTTAAAACAAAGTTACATTTTAATTACAGATAAGAGTCTATGCCATGCCTGAACTATTTGACAACCAGTTTTCCAACAACATAATCCAAATCTACAGCTTTTCCGTTTCTTAATTTATTACATACGCATTCCATCTCACATCTCCATTTTCAATCACACATTTGAGATGTCACTTCATCATCCGCACCCGACGGTGCATAGGGCACTGCATCATATAAACGCAGTGTATCTTGATTGTTGCTAACACATGAAGGAAAGGTGATCAGCCCTCCGCTTCAGGTACCCGTCCAGAGTAATATTGAATAAACATTAGAGTGAAAAAAGCACTAATATTTATTTGACCCCCCCCCTGGGAATCGAACCCGGGACCTCAAGTACGGTAGCTAATCATGCTGACCGTTACACTACGGAGGCAGACGTACATATACGCTAACGTTTCCATACACTTCCTCGAAACACTCTTATTTCATTCTCATTTATCAAATGTTTCTCTCCTTCGCTGCTATTGCTTCCATAACCCCGTCTGTACCGCGGCTTCCGTAGTTTTGGGCTGATTTCCAGAATCATTTTGTTTTCTTGGAAATTCTTACTCATTTTTACTCCTCTCTAACAGTTATTTTCGTAAACAACACTATTATATATATTATTTTACCATCTTCCACATTTTTAATCAAATGATAATCGCACCATATAATTGAAGCTAGCATTTTTTCGTCATTCGACCTTATGCAGATGTCACTCAAATTTATGTCTGATATAAATTTTTAACTTCTCTGGTTTGACTCAAGGGGCTGTCAGCTTGGTTGTTTTGGCCCTCCATTATCAGAGCAGGTTCCATTTCGGTCCTCCCCTACATCCACTGTAACGAACTTTTTAACGATATGCACATAGCGGATTTTTCTTTACCTTTTTCTCTTGCGGAAAATTGAATTATTTCATCTTCTTCAAGGGAAATAATACAATCGTCTTCGGCTTCGTACCCCAGAATTTTATTTCTGTTATCGCAGGACATTATCACAGACTACTATACAAACTTAAGAAAAAAAACATAAAAACAAATGACAGTTCTTCCGACAGACATATTTTCAATTTTCTTCATAGATGTTTTATAACAAATCTTTTTTTCTTTTATGGCTATTCATCCTACACTAGTGTAGTCGGTGTCTATTTTCTATATTTATTTTCCATATAGTGGGGTTAGTTTGATTATTTTACGTATGTGACTGCACTTCCAAAAATAATTTACACATTAGTTTGTTAGGGAAGGTTAGAGTAACATGATGTCAAAACAGGAAAGATTGAATACGAAGCTAGGGTACCGGGCGCTCAAAGAATATGTGAGCCAATTTTTTTTATAAAACAAGAAATATTTGTGTTTTTATTATTTACACAAATATTTCGATTTCATGCTATTTCTGTGAGCCTAAGCGGCTTATTATTTAAAATAGGTATCAAATTATGGTAGAGTGGATTCGAACTGAAAAACTCTGCCTTAGCAGTCCGCGACACTAACCACGGGACCACAACCCGACACAAGATAACATTTACACATGGGAGTTTCCCGGGTATCTAGTCTGAAGCGAATCGTAACAGCAATAATTTATTTGAACTCGAAATTGTTGTGAGTTTTTCAGAAGAATAAGAGTTTCTTTTGATATTCAAAACATTTTCTCATCCTTGACTGGTAAATGTTTTTCAATATTTCAGATATGCGTGACAGTTTTTATTTATGTTAAAGAGGAGGTCGTCAATACTTCTACCACCTCCTTCGCCAGGAATTAACACCCTTGTTCCCACAGAATAGCGATCTTTTTATTTATCGAGATTACAAAGAGGAATGGAGTCTCGGCGCAGCATTCGTCTTCAGGGTAAAGGTAATGGGGAGACTTAAAAATACCACGTTTAGATACATAAAGACGCTAGAACCACGGTCATAGGTCGAAATCGGTTTGATTTTGACCCCAGATGAATACTAGTTTTAATCGTAGGGTGTACCGGGACGGTACCTGTTCACAAAGTTTTTACGTCAAATCAATGGTTATTTGTTTGCGTCATTTGAGGCATGTTTTTTATCTATGGAATGTGAACATAGTTGTTTTACCGACATTATTATTTTATTCTTTGATAACCCCGATTATATAAATTAGTTAGTCTGTGACCCCGATTTCATTCATATTTACGACCAGTTACGTGGTATAATATTTTAAAATAAAACTTTATTAAAGTGAAAATATAGGAAAACAGAATATAATGGCAATGGATGTAAGTTTACGATTTATTTGTATACATCTTTTTAGGGGGAATCTTCGAACTTGATTTGAAATAAATATTTACAAAATATTGTCATTTAAAAAAACTACACCCTAACTATAGATACCTTCGAAGTCAAATTCCTTCATTCTAAAATAAAACTTAAAAAATGTAAATCTTCGACTGCGCCTCCGATTTAACGAAGCTATTAAGTAAAAAAAATAATCTAATGTGAATTTTCACAATAACTTTATAATTAAATTGTTCACAATCCATTTGTTTTGTTCATTTATTTTATTATTTTATGTTGACAAAATATAACATGACAATTTCAGGAAGGTTTGATTGTATGTTACAGGGGAGGGCATATACATAAAATTACTTTTTATTTCAATTTATGTCATTTTTTAACCTGAAATTTACAACAATTTTTAACACATCTTTTCCTGTTCTGTTGAAAAATGTTTAAAAGTTGTTGTAAAAAGTAAATTTTACGGAGCACTTTTACTAAATAATTTTTTGATTTCAGGTGACCCAAATGAAAATGTTGAGGAAAATTGTAACCGAAATCAGAGGCTCTAACGCGTACGACGCTGGGATAGTGTACAAGCTACAAAACTATAATATGAGATTAATATATTTAGAGTTGTATCGTAAGGATATTTCGCATCTCTCTAAATTAGTTATATCTATTGTTTTCGTATGTATCAAATCATTACTAGGCAAATGGAAAGGTTTCTTCAAAAATGTTAGTGTAGAAGAAATTGTCAGGGAACTGGCAGACTACTTGAAGGTGAACATCTCGTTTGTGATAGCCAACGTCGATAGCACCATAGAAAAGTGCAAAAATATGGAATTCGGAGAAGAGAAAGTGTCGGTAGCGCTGGAATGTCCATATAAGTTGTTAAAGAACATAGTATTAATGGACATGTGTGAAATGCCTACACAAAAAAAGATTATCAATTGCACCATCCCAGGAAATGGAAAGTTGAATGTTTACAACTTCAGCGAAGTGATCAACTGGCCGTATATGGAAATCAGTATAGCATTTCCAAATTTTAATATAACACGGAAATTATTGAATCAATCCAAGTTTGAAATGGTAAAGTTAACCCCCGAATACAAAGCCGAAGTAGAAGCCAACACTACCCTGCTGATGTACGAGCAGATTTCCACCGTTACGCAATCCTTTCCCTCCTCATTCGTGTTGCAATTCTTGAAGCAAGTAAGCCAACTTATAAGAGTCTGTACGATATATCCCTTTTCTGTTAAATTCACGGCTTCTAACGTTATAACCGCTTTTGAAAAGGATATCGCTTTATGCACAAATGATATCGAAATCGATACAAAGTATTACGCAAATTTTAATAAATATCCGTACATTCGATACCTCGGCAAGTCCTCTAAAACCGTTACCGAACCTGCCATGAAATACGAAGACCAAATTGCTCTAGAAGAAAACTCGGAGAGCATTCGCTTAAAGCAAACATTTATTCCTAGTGTTATGATTATGATCTCAATGTTCGATATTACTTACGATTTGAATGAAAAAGGAGAGTATTCATTTAACATCCCCGATGATTTTGTAAAGACCCTTATATCTAAAAATATGATTTTCAAATGCTCACTGTGTGACGTTAAGTGCTTTGGTGTTTATGCCAAAAACACTTTGCAAACGCATCTAAATGTGGAACACGGGTTTGAGCCCAATTGGTATTGCGTCAAGTGCAAAAAGGAGTTTACCATGTCGTCACTCAGCTTAATGAGGTGGGATCACAAATGCAATTTTATCAACAAAAATACCACATGAAAAATGAACACTCCATTTCTTCTTCAAGGTTGCTCGTGTTCACTGTCATTCAGATGTTGATAGCATTTGCATCTTATCATATTGCTTGGGCTTCAAAGAGAATTGCAAACAACATATCCGCTTCTCATGTGGAGAATATGGAATCAACAAATTGCCTCCAGGCTCTTCTGTCAGTTGGCAGCTTCCTCGCATTCTCCGGAGTGAGGTCCGGGATCCGAACTTCAGCTGAGAACCACCCACGGAGGGTCAACAGTGGATGTCCCGAGTGATGGAAAAACAGCTTGTAAAAAAGGCAAACTTGATGGTGGATCTCGGGAGGCACGCATAGTTGTGACCGTGGGTTGCCGCATCCTACTCCGTATCTCCTCATTCTTCACAGTCAATCGTAAAATTCTTCGGAGACATCTATTCTCGTTGCCGAGTATAAAGCCGCTCTAGGCCTTATGTGCCATGTCTCACATCCGTAAAAAAAAAAAAAACCGCTTCCGTAGTGTAATGGTCAGCACGCTCGGCTACCGTTCTGGAGGTCCCGGGTTCGATTCCCAAGGGGGGTAAAATAAATATAAGTGATTTTTTCACTGTCATATTTATTCAATATTACCCTGGACTGGTACCTGAAGCGAAGGACTGATCACCTTTCCTTCATGTGATCAAGATAACACTGCGTTTATATGACGCAGTGCCCTATGCACCATTGGGGTGCGGATAAGGGTTTTATTATTATTATTATTTATTAAAGTGAAGTAAAAAACAAGTCAATTTTTTGAAGTAATAATCTGCAAAGCCTGTTGTAGAGGCTTTGTCCGCTGGTTTATAATCCAAACCAAGAAGGAAAATGCATCACTAACACCCAGATCTATCGAAAATAAATCTTTCTTGAATCAAGATTGCAATTTGGCGAAAGCGACTCCCGTGACTCCAGTTTTGTAGCCTACCTAATAACATTATCTATTATTATTTATACATTTTTTTCCACATCAAACACTGGTGACATGTGATTCTTGTGACTTATGATCCATCGGGTGTTAAATATATTTATTTAAATGGTTGGCCTTTTTTCACTATTTGTCCTATGATAACTATACATGCAGGTGTCCGCTGGTAGGTTTTACACTTTGAACTGAGCTCACAGAGGCAGCGAGGTATCACTCGGTTGTTTGGTTGCCATGAGACAGTTGAGGCGTATTTCGCGAGCAATATTTCAATTTACAACATTTTGAGTGTGTCCAAATATTTGTTCACAAAATCTGGATTATCTCCAATGAAAAGAGTTATTGTCATATTATTTTTTGATATGACAATAACTCTTACATAATTGAACATCCATATTGCATTAATTTTTTAAAGATGTATTTTTGCGCTGTTGTTGGATTCTTTTATGATTAAATATGTATGTACAACATTTTGAGTGTGTCCAAATACTTGATCACAAAATCTCCAATTACAGGAGTTATTTTCATATTATTTTTTGACATCTCATCAAAGATGAAGAAGAATATGGAAGTCTGGGCATTTACGGGGCTGACGACCGTCATAGGCTGGTTTAAGTGATCGCTTTACACACGTGTAACATTCACCAATTCTACCCATTATTGACAACCACGCTACTCAAATTCTTGGAAGTTCTATGTATATATATGAACCAATTTAGAAACCTTGTTCTTGAATCACTAGAACTTCACTAGACATCTATTGGTGAGATGTAAAGAAGCTTTTTATCAAGCAGAAACTCTTATATTAGTATGTGAGGTCTGAATAATGTAAATATGTATGTACTTGTTTATTCGTAAACTCTTGTAATAAGACAATCATAACTCACTAACTTTTAACGATGTATGCAAAAATAAATTACAGTAATAAACTAACTAACTAACTAACCATCACGCCGGTTCACCGCAGGGGTAGGCAGAGAGAATAGAGCGCCACACCACTCTGTCCTTGCAAACATTCTTCGCCTCTTCCACGTTCATGGATCTCTTCATACATACCCGCCGATTGTAACGACTCCTAACATGACCACTCTCAAGTATTTGGCATACCTGATCGTGCCATGTTTTTCTCGTAATTAGAATACATATAACGGATGTGATGCACTGGTGTGTTAACTTAGGGATTGGGAGATTACAGGCTATTTTTAACTTGGTAAATACTAATATTTATGGATCTTACATTTTAAATGATGTTGAAATGCATTGAAACATGTCACAATTGATTTTAACAAACAGTATTTGCTAGTAAAAGTTAAATACAAAATGGTATATATTGCTACAGGCGGTTGCCAATGAGAATATTCTTTTCATTATTGTTATTGGAGTAGATGTCATGACTGTTTCCTATTTCCCTAATGTTTGATAATAATGTTGAATACTTTGAAACAAGTGTTATTTACCAAGTTAAATATAAGTATAAAAAGGATAGATATTATAACAAAGCAACTGCTGGATAAATGAAATTATTTATATATTGTCGAGCATTTTATTCATGAGCCAAAGTAGATTTAGCATTATGTAATTTTTTCCAGAATTTAGTGATTCGGGGTAAGAGAATTATCAGATGTCTTAGATTTTGCATTTGTGTTGCCATCTTTCATTGGATAACTTCTCGGCAGTAAAAGCAGTGTCGCAGTTATAACAATACCAGTCGGGCTCCGGGCCGTGTTCATTAAACAGATGGGTTGCCAAGGAATAAGTTGCCAGGACGCCGACAAAATGCATATTACAAAGCGTGCACGTGAGCATCAACCACTCATTTCTCTTCAGAAACGTATGATTTACGAGGAAGTCGTACTTTTTAGGTTCGCGCTCATCGTACGAGACTCTGAACTGCTTCAAAGAGAACATTGTAACAGGATACAACATCTCCTGTAACCTGTATTCAGTGGGGTGGTCTTTAATCCGGATTTGCTCACTGAAGGCTATGGGATATTTGCCGGAATCGAGGTCTTGCTTTTGGCCGAGATAGCGCACGTAAGGGTATTCCGATATGGGAGCGTAGTATTCGACGTCGGTACTTATTTCATGCCAGCACAGTGTGAATCTTGACTTGAACTCTCTGAGAATCGTCAGCATCTCGTTTCTTTTTGTCGCGGTTATAAGTTTGGACGTCTCCGCGACATCCATAATCTGAGTTAAGTACTGCATAATAAAATCTCTGGAGAAAGCATCAGACTTTACTGCGGATTTGAACTTTAATTGAAGCGATTGAGGAGCCAAGAGAGGTCTGTAATCTTTGTGAAGTTTCATCAGTTTATACTTGGAAAAATGAGAACTTTTGAATGACATTTGGACGTTTGGGAGGGTCACGTTGACTGCGACATGCGGCCAGTTCATAATGTCGGAGATCTTGATGTGATTCGGTTGGAAGGAGCATTGGAATCGATTATTTCCCACATTAACAAATGTTGCATCATTTATAATTTCGTTGAGAAAGATTGTCTTCAGTTTTTTATATGAGCATTTTACCTCAGCACCACAATCCAGCTCGACAGTAGAGTAGCTTTGAACGATTTCTTTATTAGTAGACTTCTTTCTGAGCCTCTCGATCAATAAATTCTTAAATTGTAAAGCATATAACAAATTTTCTTTCAAGTATGGTTTCAGATCAGAAGTGTCCAAGGTTGTTATCGTTCTATTACTTGCAAAAATATTATTAAAATATTTTAAAAAGATTCTTTGGACAATATCTGTGGTTACCATTTCATCGATATCTTCAAAAAGTTGGATATGTGGGAAAATTTCTTTGAATATTTCTAAAAAAATTGGGTTGATTTTCTTACTAACCATGAAGTTCTGGAAAGTAATCTTGGTATTACAATGTTTTTGGCATTCTTTTATAAAATGGTCCAGTCGAGGGGTGGAGAAAGTTACTGGTAAGGTTACTGGAAAATAAAACACATTGATTACATATGTTTATATTTTTTAACTTGCCAGAATTATTTAAGTTTCAGAAAAAAAATTGTTTAAGGTGTAATGGAACATCCTAACTAATACCTCCAGGCACTTGAAATATTAAAAAGGAGAATGTTTTAATGCTTCACCATTGGATAATAAGTATTAATAATAAAACAATAACTAAAACAAAATTTCTTTACCAGAGTGTTCACTGTTGGATATGACGGTGACGCGATCTTCCATCTTATTTTAAGAAAATTATGAATACCAAACTATAACTTTATGCTGCTTAAGTATGAGGTGATTAATTTTAAATTTTAACGCACACGTCGTCGTCACAGACCATGTACTAATGTGCGGCAAAGACTTACTATCACATATTAAAGTCTGCTTGAGTCTAAAAGTCAAAAAAATATATACTAGGTTCAAACGAAGATTATATACTAGAAAGGCCTTCTTCTTTATGGCTTTTCACAGTCCCAAAGTGTACTAGTCAGTGACTAGTTATTTTTGATTTACACTTTTTATGATTAATTTTAAAATAGTATTCCTGTATTGTAGTACAGGTCGTCAACTTCATTTACTTTACAAAAAGTGACAGATTATAGCACAGACGCACAGACCGAGTACTATAGACAAATTAATTTAAAATTATGTTCACATGCATACGCGTCATCGCACTTGATTTTCGAATACGGAATTATAGGATTCCGAATTTGGCACAAGGTTTATATTTTGACGAGGAACATCGAAATCACACATATAAAATATTTCTTTTGAATTTTCATATAGGATATCGCCAGCATTGAGAGTCATAAATAAATAGGACAATCCATAATATAAATGGAAGAGAAGCATGGAGTAGGCAAAAGAAAGATGAAAATAGACTGAATGCGATCCCTCAGACGAATGTACACAAAACGATGTATGAAAGATGTTTGAATGGTGAAATAAGGAAATGATGCAAGGCTGAGATAAGAATTTTCGATAAAATCAAAAAAGGTGTGTTGAGATGGTTTAGACATGTAAAACAGATGAGCGAGAGGAGAGCGGTAAAACAAATTAATGAGGCAAATGTAGTTGGAAAAAGAAGCAGAGAAAGATCAAGGAAAACTTGGCATGATCATGTTTATCAAAAAATTGGAAGTTGCCAGGTCAGGAGTACAAATAATCGGCGGATATTTATAAGGAAATGCATGAATGTGGAAGACACGAAGAGTTTTTGCAAAAAGGAGTGGTATGAAATGATAAATTAGCGTAAAACATTTTCCTAATAAGAACTGAAAAAGCAACAATTTTAGAAGACACTGAGAAAAAAAAAGTGTTTTTTTAAAATTATTCAATTAAAAAAAACAAGTAACTCTGAAATCTAGCTACGGTTATTGAACACCGCTTTTCATGACTACTCAGGCTTCAACTTTTTAAGTTTTATAGCCTATGCCTACTCGAGTGGATTTACTCTGTAATTTCACGTACCTACCTAATTCATGGGTGAAAATTCTAGACAAAAACATTCAACAAACAGTATTATACAATCTATGGAGTCGCCTACCTGTCTTTTAATTTAAATTAAGTTCTTTTCCCGCCATATTAAACGTCAACATGACATTCAACTGTAATCTGAGGTTTTTAGTCATCAGCTCGTTTACATTATATATATATACATTAGAAGTCTGTAGTTTACGGCTTACATAACTATCTTATATTTTCGGTGCATAATTTATAAACGTGTAAAAAATCTTATATTGTGTTAAATTTTTAATCGTGACCGGCGTCAAACACCGTCCGAGACTCCGTCTAACATTGTTGGATTTCATTTAAAAATGAATGCCGTTTCTAATGAAATAATTTAACAACACGCTCAATAATTTGGATTTCTTATTCGACATAGAGAAGGGGTTTGATATATAACTGAGCACACGTTATGTTTTATACTGTATACAAGTAATTACGGGATTACAATGTTCATTAGTTGTATGCTAAGCTCTGCTCATTCGGTTTTCGGCTTTCGCAAGGGGAGTCGTGAAGTTTGCCGCCGGCGTTTGTTGGTTTTAATTGATTTTACGCAGTAAGTCAAAATGCAGGAGTGGTTGAAGGTCTCTTTGCTGCTGTGCACTTTCGGACTCGTTAGGGAAATTCGACCTTCTGAACCTTATGTGTCCGAATTTTTGTTGGGACCGTGGAGGAATATAACTGAAGAAACGCTCAATAAGGACGTTTATCCCGTGGGGACGTATTCGTACTTATCGCAGCTTTTTATTGTGTTCCTAGCTACGGATTATTTAAAATATAAACCATTTATCATCTTGTCAGGTAAGTTGAGTTTTTAAATACAATTTTTTTTTCATATATCTTGTCCATTTTTTTTTCATACATCTTGTCGGAGTCCTGGTTCCAACTCTAATGTATGGAAGTGAAACATGGAGTTGGCAAAAGAAGGATGAAAGTAGACTGAATGCAGTCAAAATGCGATCTCTCAGAAGAATGTGTGACAAAACGATGTATGATAGATGTTCGTATGGTGAAATAAGGAAGGAATGCAAAGCTGAGATAAGCATTATCGATAAAATTAAGAAAGGTGCGTTGAGATGGTTTGGACATGTAGAAAGTATGAGTGACGAAAGAACGGTAAAACAAATTTATGAGGCGAATGTAATTGGAAAAAGGAGCAGAGGAAGACCGAGAAGAACATGGCATGATCAGGTATGCCAAATACTTGAAAGTGGTCAGGTTAGGAGTCGTAACAATCGGCTGATATGTATGAGGAGATGCATGAACGTAGAAGAGACGAAGAATGTTTGCAAAGACAGAGTGGTGTGGCATTCTATTCTCTCTGCATACCCTCGCGGAGAAGCAGTGTGATGGTTAGTTAGTTAGTTATATCTTGTCCGCCTCCACAGTGTAATGGTCAGCTTGGCTACTGTGGCTTGCCTCCAGCATGCCACAGTACCCAACATATTTAACAACGGACATTTAGAAAAACCATTTACTTGTGTATTTATTATAATGATTAAAGAAAACACTTTGTTTTTTACCACTTGAGTTTTATTATAGACTACATGTTTCAGAAGTTAAACTTCCATCATTCAGGTCTGTATAATAACTAAAATATAAAATATAAAATTGTTCTATAAATAAGGAGAGGGGAAAGTAAGGGGAAAATTTAGAAATCCAAAAAAACCTGAATTCTAATAATAATTTATTAAATAATATATTGTTTCAAAATTCTTCACCATTGCTTTCCATTTTTCCTTTGTTTTCAAACTCCGTCCCTTGACTAACCCCTTCCCCTTACTTTCCCCTCTCCTTATTTATAGAACAATTTTATACTTTATATTTTAGTTATTATACAGACCTGAATGATGGAAGTTTAACTTCTGAAACATGTAGTCTATAATAAAACTCAAGTGGTAAAAAACGAAGTGTTTTCTTTAATCATTGTAACATGTCTTACCACAAAGTTAATGCCGAAACAATAAATAAAATAAATGTGTATTTATTAGTTGTAAATTATTATCAATTGCCTTTTTAATTTCTAATATTTGTAAGTAATCTAATTTAAGTCCTCTATTGCATGTGTGTAATATATTTGTCCGCCTCCGTATTGTAATGGTCAGCACGCTTGGCTACCGTTCTGGAGGTCCCGGGTTCGATTCCCAAGGGGGGTAAAATAAATATAAGTGATTTTTTCACTGTCGTATTTATTCAATATTACCCTGGACTGGTACCTGAAGCGGAGGGCTGATCACCTTTCCTTCATGTGTAAACCATCAAGATAACACTGCGTTTATATGACGCAGTGCCCTATGCACCATTGGGGTGCGGATAAGGGTTTTATTATATTTTAATATATTTAGACCTTTATTTTTATCAAATGAGAGATTTTTTCTATTAGGTGTTTGGCAAATTCAGAATAATTATTATTATTCAGACATCTTGTATGCTCTTTACAATTAAATTAAATTAAATTATTTGTTTTATTTTTTTTTCTTAGGTGAATAAATTGACTTCATGCTATTCGACTTGTGTATTTTAGGCTCAGATTCGAAGCGATGTATTTATATTTATTTAAACAAAGTAATAAAACAACGGTTGCATTATTTTACTTGGCACATACTGAACAAAAGCTTCCATCATAAATTTAAATATTTATTTATAAAGAACACTGGTTGCTCGTTCGTATACAACGTACGTTTTGGGAGTGTCCAAAGCCTTGTTCACAAAACTGGGTTCCTTTACCTAGGAGTTATTTTTACATTTTGAAAATCTCAACACAGATGAAGAAGAATATGGATGTCTGGTTACCCCGTAAATGCCCAGACTTCCATATTATTTTTTCATTAATTGATTCCGCAGTCACTTTGTGGTAAAATCTATCCATTTTGAATTAATGTTTTACTTAGTAAATACCACTATTTCTTAAAATCTACTGTGAAACGTGTTTTGATGCATTCCGCATCATTTTCAAACACCGTATGTGAAGCTTATTCTAAATTTTAGAGTTGGGTCCTTGGGACGTTGAAGGTTGAAGAGGGGGTAGTAGCTGTTATGGTATGACTTCCAGAAAATTCAAAACAGGAATCAGGGAACATGAATTATGTTTGAGAAATAATCATTTTTCGGAATTCGCTAACCATTTAATAGATAATGATCACAAATTTAACCACAATAACGTAGAAATCCTAAAAATAATTAATACATAAAGCCATAAACTGCAACATTTTGAAACAATAGAAATTCATAAAAATATAAATAACAATAAACCCATAATTAACAATATGACAATGACTAAAGCCTCCCGCCTATTGTCTATGTTCCCACTGATAAGAAATAAAAATTAAATTAATAAATAAAAATAAGAAACAGCTACTACCCCCTCTTCAACCTTTAACGTCCCAAGGACCCAACTCTAAAATTTCGAATTAGCTTCACCTACGGTGTTTGTAAATGATGCGGAATGCATCGAAACACGTGTCACAGTAGATTTTAACAAATAGTAGTATTTAATAAGTAAAACATTAATAAAAAATTCCATATTCTTCTTCATCTGTGTTGAGATGTCAAAAAAATAACTCCTACAATTGGAGATATTCCAGATTTGTGAACAATTATTTGGACACACTAAAAAATGCTGTAATTTGATCTAATCTGAAACTTTCATTTTAACTTTGATGCTATTTTCACATAGAGACAATACTTCGCAGACTTGGGACAGAGATAAGGAAGATTATTATCGAAAATAAAAAGATTATAATTATTGTATAAGCATAGCTGTTTTGAGATGACGGTAATTAAAGCAAGTACGGTCTATTCACATTTACTATACACTTGTCTTATCGGATGATTATCAAATCGTAATTTATAATTAAAATGTAACTTTGTTTTAAAATCACTGTAAATATTTTATTATAACTTAATTATAATGTCCACCGGTTTCGAAGCTAAACGCTTCTTTATCAAGACTGATTAATACTATTATTATTATTATAGTTATATATTATTATTATTATTATAGTATTAATCAGTCTTGATAAAGAAGTGGTTAGCTTCGAAACCGGTAGACATTATAATTAAGTTATAATAAAATATTTATAGCGATTTTAAAACAAAATTACGTTTTAGCCAAAAAATGGAAAATCGCAAAGTTAGCGCTTCAAATGTAAATTAGATTATCAAATCCTCTACTTGCTTAGTGATATAGCTTTTAAACTACAATAAAATTTTAATTTTTGTATATTATACAACATATATTTTCACATATAAAAACGATGTATGATAGATGTTCGAATGGTGAAATAAGGAAAGAATGCAAGGCTGACATACGCATTATCGATAAAATTAAGGTGTGTTCGTTAACTTGGCACAATCCGTTTTATCAAATACTTGAAAGCGGTTGGGTTAGGGAGTCCGGAAGATCGGCGGGTATGTATGAGGAGATGCATGCATGTGGAAGAGGCGAAGAATATTTGCAAAGACAGGGTTGTGAATAAGTATTTGGACGCACTCAAAATTTTGTCAACATGATATCTATCAGAAATTTCCGTTGCAGGATTTTGCGGGATTATTGTGTATTCCATTCTGCTTTGGACAGAGAGTTTGGCATGGCTGCAAGCTTCACAGTTCTTCTATGGCCTCTACATAGCCACAGAAGTTGCCTATTACACCTATATGTACGCTAAGGTATGTCCGCTCACATGTTAGTACCTACCGC
This sequence comes from Brachycentrus maculatus, assembly GCF_059751285.1. Lineage (NCBI taxonomy): Eukaryota > Metazoa > Arthropoda > Insecta > Trichoptera > Brachycentridae > Brachycentrus > Brachycentrus maculatus. The sequence continues at coordinate 631,314 of NW_028281123.1, read as the reverse complement.
AACTATGCGGAATACATTGTACTTGTAAATGCAGGCAATTTGCTCTCCATCGAGCATAAATCTGACCTGATAAATAAATAAACACAACTAATTGAGATGATGAATCATCTGAATCCAGGTGGATGCTGACAGATATGACAAGGTGTCAAGTTGGAGCAGAGCCGCGGCACTGGTGGGGAGATTCATCTCGGGAGTCATGGGGCAACTTCTCGTGTTATTCAGCCTCATGGATCTTCGCCAACTCAACTACATAACCTTATCAAGTAAGCTTAATAATGTATGGTAGTGAAAAACTGTTTGACCACCCTACCTTCGGGTTATTTTCTGAGTTAATTCTGTAGAAAAAAATTACCTTTTATAAATAGATTTTTTTTGCCAAATAGGTGCTTTTAGCACGGAACTGTTGTACTTTTTCGTTAGCGTGTTCCCTCTCTCTGTCTCGCATTAAATATTTTTGGCACAGGGTTAGCGCAATGATGCGGAAAAAAATGCATATCACGTACGTTCGTATGTGTTAGGTATGCGAGGTTAATTCAAAGACTATATGTTAGACATTAATTACTTATTATTTTTTGACATCTCATCAAAGATGAAGAAGAATATGGAAGTCTGGGCATTTACGGGGCTCCCCGCCGCGTAAATGCCCAGACTTGCATATTATTCGTTATCTTTGATGAGATGTCAAAAAATAATATGAAAATAACTCCTGTAATTGGAGATAATCCAGATTTTGTGAACAAGTATTTGGACACTTTCAAAATGTTGTAAATAAATTATCTGGTCAAATTGTAAGCTTAAATAATAAAAATGAAAATGATATTTTCTGGCGTTTCTCATGTGTGTGATTATAATCCAGGATTCGGACCTCACATACTAATAAAAGAGTTTCTGCTCAATAAAAAGCTTCTTTTCATCTCACCTATAGATATCTCTGGTGAAGTTCTAGTAATTCAAGAATAATGTTTAAAAATTTGGTTCATATACAAAGAACTTCAAAGAATTGGAGTAGTGTGGTTGTCAATAATGGGTAGAATTGGTGAATGCTACACGTGTGTAAAGTGATCACTTAAACCGGCCTATGACGGTCGTCAGCCCTGTAAATGCCCAGACTTCTATATTCTTCTTCATCTTTGATGAGATGTCAAAAAATAATGTGAAAATAACTCCTGTAATTGGAGATAATCCAGATTTTGTGAACAAGTATTTGGACACACTCAAAATGTTGTAAATTAACTATCTAAGTTTGTTTCAATTTAAAAATTTGCTTAAATTATTTAAAGAAAAAACCAGATCTAAGTACCTTCTTCTTTTAAACCAAGGGCGGCCAACCCTTTGACTTTGAAAAACTTTTTGTCATTATTATTTCTTTTAGCCCAGGTATTGAGTATTATATGGGCCGTGCTGCTGCCTTCGGTGAAAAGGAGCATATATTTCCATAGAGAAGTCGCCGTTCCACTAACTGCTCCTCCCACTTCTCCCCCTCCAGCCAACAATCAGGTATTAAAACCAAACATGTCCTAGTTTTAAATTTTGTCGTATTAAATTATTCCCCGCAACGTCTAGACATCTCGGAGATATTGTCTGGTGCAACAAACACTCGAGAACTGACAGTAATATTTTATAGATTTTGCGTTTGATTTGTAGAACTCCATGTTATTATACAGACCTGAATGATGGAAGTTTAACTTCTGCAACATGTAGTCTATAATAAAACTCAAGTTGTAAAAAACGAAGTGTTTTCCATTTTAATTTATGTATCAAATGTTAAATCAAATACTGATTTTTTGAGTCTACTAAGTTATATTTTATTATTTAAAAAAACATAAAAGTCCATTTTGTGACAATTGTTTCACCTAGTTATGGCATTTTCAAACGAATGTGAAGATTAAATGGACTGACGGTCCTTATAAAGCTATACAATTCTAGGTACTTAGGTAATACCAGCATTATCTCCACCATCTGCAGTTGAATATCCACATTGACGGGACCTTAACAAGCTGTTCCCCGGCATTACCATTACACAGTGAGGCGTCCTGTCCAGCATCTTGGCCATGCTCCAGAACAAGAAGACCGAGAAGAAAGCGCAACAATACGGCGGCTCCACTTTCCTGCCTATAGACGATTGACGACGTTTTTCATTAATATTTGTTTTTAATTTTCTCTCATTATCATTTTCATATCATAATCCATACCTGTATAAGCGCCCTTGAGGTAGTTTTTTTTACGAAAATGGCGCTTTATAAATCATCCAAGATTATTATTATTATTATTAATAATTTTGACATGTGCAGTAATAATTTACGGGAGACAACAATTGTTAATGGGGCATGTAGGTACGTATACTTATATTTATTTTCGGGGAAAGGAAGAATTTATTGACATGGTATTATGGGACCATTCATGTTTTTATAGCTTAAGATTTAAGGATTTTTTTTAAAACAATAAAATACAACTTAGTTGACTCAAGAAATCAGTATTTGATTTAACATTTAATGCATAAACCTGAGGGTAAGGTATGAATCTAGAAGGAGACCAATCATGCATGGTAGAAAGAAGATCCAACAGGAACAAAAATTTCCTCAAAATATCTGAAATGCAGATCTTAACACATTGTTTGCGAAAAACGCTTAACCTTTTAACCGCGTTCACTTTGTTCCTAACAGACGCCCGTGCGCGGCGGTATTTCGCCATTTTTTAAATGATTACTTTTATCATGTATTTAGTTAAGAAACGATTTATTTTCCTAAACAAAAACGTTCAATGGAATTCATTGTGCCTTTTTGGTACTCTATAATACACTCGTGTCACATTATTCTTGAAATATATCGTAATATAAACAAATAAGATCGTAACATAAATAAATCAAAGCATGCATCGTGTGTCACTCTTACCCACTGGCTATGCGTAGCGGCGAGAGTGAGACAGATATAGGGCATGATTATGGCGCGGACTAATTACCGACCGCAAGAAAAATCAGGGATCTGTTCTTTTATTTATCCTTGTGATGTTACAAATTATTAGTCAGATATTTCAACAGATGTCATAAGGCCAAGGATTGACTTATTATTTTATCCAAAGTTCCACACCATGAAAAAATCCCTCCAAGTTGAACTGAGTTTCGAAACTTGGAGTAAAGTAAAAACACAAACGGTTATGTCAGCCGCGTACAGGGAATGTTTTATGAAAACACATACGGTTATGCGAGCCGCGTGGATCCGGTTAAAGGCGTCTTTTATATGCTGTTGGTAGAGAGCAGGAGACGTTTATAAGCTTTCTATTTGCTTACTTTTGGTAGAGCGTGAGAGACGCTAAAAAACATTGTACATATCAGAATTGGGTTTGCGGTTACCTGTATTAATTTACCCGTAGGGTTATCTTATTTTATTTTAATTTTATTTACGTCTAATGTCTTTAACAAAATTAACAAAAAAATTCTAATAGCAATAAAGAATAGACTTGTAAAAATCATCTTTTAAAATAATCATCACTATCAAAAATAATAGACTTTCAAAACAATTTGTCACATAAATGACTGTTACATATTATACTAGAAAAAAATCTGGAAAGACTTTCAGATTGGTGCATTACAAATAAACTTTATCTAATCTCACAAATATGGCAAATTATGAGATTCTATAAAAACAAGAAACCATTATTTTTTATTACTCAATTAATACAAAGTATACCTCGAATCGGTATTAGAAATATAAGATCTGGGTATAACCTTATAAGCGTTCTATTTGCTTACTTTTGGGTGCGAGACCCCAAAAAACATTGTACAGACGGAAATAAGGTTTGCGATTATTTGTGATTAGTATACGACTCTAATTAGTATACTAATTATAGTCGGAGTTGATGTACGGAGGCGTCCGCCTTCGTAGTGTAATGGTCAGCATGCTCGGCTACCGTTCTGGAGGTCCCGGGTTCGATTCCCAGGGGGGGTCAAATAAATATAAATGATTTTTTCATTGTAATATTTATTCAATATTAATGGTCTGGTACCTGAAGCGGAGTGCTGATCACCTTTCCTTCATGTTTAAACGATCAAGATAACACTTCGTTTATATGACGCAGTGCCCTATGCACCATTGGGGTGCGGGTATGGGTTTTCTCTCTCTCTGATGTAAAACCGACCGAAAACAATGTGTTAATTGAACAGGCCACGTACTACTACAAAGTAATGAGTCATTTTATGTTTTTAGCTGAATGCTCTGCAGTTGCTATGGGAGCACGCTCGGTCCGCATACACCAGACCCGTGGTGCTAGGCTGGTCACTTTGGTACGCGGCTTCTATGGCCGGATTCCTCCAAGTCCAGTCCTACATGCAGTTACTGTGGCAGGACATACAGCCCGATCAAAAGGTCAACTATTATTATTTATTTTTTAAAAATTACATATTTTTTGAACCACCCTTTCTTTGGGTTATTATTAAAAAGCTAGGTAAAAAATCTTATTTTTTTCATAAGATTTCTCAATAACATACTTATTTGTTGCTGCAAACCAATCCACAAGATTGAAACCATAGAAAAAAGACCCATTTATGACCTTTTTTATATCCTTTGCAAGTCAGAGGCTCTCAACAAAACTTGTTGCCAGATAATTTTTGTACTAACGCACTTCGGACAGGACAGGTATTTCTAAGGACGGGAAGGGTATTTTTACCTTCTGCACCGGCCTCATTTCAAAGTCAGTGTACGAGACGTCTTCCGTCCGCACAAGACTGTATAATTTCTGGTCTCCTCTGCGGCGCAGGAAGGGGCAAGTCCCGGCGGTTTGGCGGTGGCGTAAATACCGCTTGATGACGCGATGGCCGCAACCGCTGTACCCAGTTGTAAGCTGGGTACAAAGCGCTGCACCGACAAGTCAACCTCTATAGCCCTGAAAAGGGCTTTCTGAAACAGGTCCGTGAATCGGTGCAAAGAGGCGAAGCGGTTCAGGCTGGCGGCGCTGCGAGGTTTCAGAGATCGGGAGCGGAGGAGTAAAAACAAGTTTCGGTGTTAGAACTGAACTGATTTATTATCGCAATATATTGCCGTTATGTATACACAAAATGTCTAACACATGCGATTTTTGGTCGGCCCGAAGATCAACATGCACTAAAGGTTTCAACACAGACATGTTAAACATGCACTAGTGCATGTTTAACCCCGGCTCGTAACGCAAATATTGAGAATATATCAAAATGTTATATTTTCGAGTTAACGTTTTTTGCCAGTACACCTACAATATATCAATCAACGCAATTTGGCATATTGAGGTTTCTTTCCTCATGTTTTCTTGTGCTCCTTCCAGAACCTGTACAACGGCTCCGTAGAGGCCATCCTGACGGTGCTGGGCGCCCTGGCAGCCCTGGCGGCGGGCCGGCCCTCCGTCCGGCCGGGCCGCGCGGCCATGCCCTTCCTGCCTTCGCTGGCGGCTGTGGGGCAGGCGGGCGGCGCGGTGGCGGCCACGCTGGCCACCCAGCTCTGGGTCAGCTACCTGGGCTACATCGTTCTGGGAGTCATCTACCACTACATGATCACCCTCACGAGGTATTATTCATTTTATACTTAAAGTCCGCCTCCGTAGTGTAATGGTCAGCACGCTCGGCTACCGTTCCGGAGGTCCCGGGTTCGATTCCCAAGGGGGGTAAAATAAATATAAGTGATTTTTTCACTGTAATATTTATTCAATATTAACATGGACTGGTACCTGAAGCGGAGGGCTGATCACCTTTCCTTCATGTGTAAACGATCAAGATAACACTGCGTTTATATGACACAGTGCCCTATGCACCATGGGGGTGTGGATAAGGGTTTTATTTTATATATATACTTAAAATATAAAGTCTTCTTCTTCTTCTTTTTGTAGATCCTAGGGATCTGTTTGTGCCTCCGCATGTCGCTCTTGGGATGTCGACTCCCAGCTGTCTTTCCGTCTTTTCGGAGGTCTGCCTGGGGGTCTGGGTCCTTCAGGGTTGCCTTGGAGGGCGATACGTGGAAGTCTGTCTTCTGATATTCTGTTGATATGTTCCTTCCAGTATCGCCTTCGTTGTCGTCCCCACCTCACGATATCCTCCGTCTTACACATGCTTCGAATGTCGGTATTTCTTACTCGGTCTCGCAATGTGTTTCCGGTTATGGATCGGAGAGTCTTCATCTCGGAGGTTCGAAGTCGAGATTTTGTTCTGGAAGTATCTGCTCTTGCCTCAATCCCATAAGTGGCTATTGGTCGAACACATGTTTTGTATATTTTCCTTTTACTTTCTTAATAATATATACAATATATTTAAATATAATGTAAGTGGAAAAAAGTAAGTTAGGATAGGCACTGCTTTTCTGCCTATATAGAAGGCACGCCCTTGCCTGGACCTGAAGCGGAGGGCTGATCACCTTTGAGGTCCCGGGTTCGATTCCCAGGGGGAGTCAAATAAATATAAGTGATGATATAAGGGCTGATCACCTTTCCTTCACATGTTAATGATCATAATAACACTGCATTTATATGATGCTGTGCCCTATGCACCGTTGGGATGCGGATAAGACTTTGAATAAATCCCATCAACTGGCAGATTCTTGCGAATGTTTATACTGATAAAGGATCCTTGTTGGATGCTTCTTCTCCGTATTATTCCCCATTACTGAGGGTTGTGCCCCTTGTCGAAGCAATGACTCTTCTCCAGCTATCTTCAACCACCAACTTGCCTTAACTTGATCAGTCCACCGTGTGGGGATCTTCCTCTCCTTCTCTTCCCCTCCAGGCTACCGATCACAACCAGTCGTTCCAGGCTATATTTATTGCCACGCGCAACATGCCTAAATAACTGAAGAATCCGTCGGGTACAGACATTGGCCAGAGTCAAGCCAACGCAAGATTGTTGGATGTAAACATGTTGAATTAAATTTTTGTTTTTTTTTTTGGACAGCGCCGAAATTGCCCGTAATTTGGTGTACGACAGCTGCTTTGGTTTGGTGTTTGGCATCAACACGCTGTTTGCCGTCATTCTCCAGTCCATCCTGACCCTGGTGGTCATCTCGGAACACGGGCTGGAGCTGGATATCCGCGGCCAGTATCGAGCCTACGCGGTCTGCTACGTGATCCTAGGCGTCATCATCTTCATGTTGTGGCTCGGTCTGGTTGTGCGTAACCACCGACGCAGGGCAAAACAGACAGCGGAAGACAATGCGGAACCGTCGTAAAACAAAATAGTATTAAATAAATGTATTTAAGAAGGATGAAAGTACACTGAATGCAGTCGAAATTCGATCTCACAAAAGAATGTGCGACAAAATGATGTATGATAGATGTTCTAATGGTGAAATAAGGAAAGAATGCAAGGCTGAGATAAGCATTATTTATCGATTTATTGTAACTGCAGACAGTTGGTAGAATTCCATGTTGAATTTTTGGGTAATATATCCAAAATCAAACAAGGTTTATTGGACTGAATTCTATATTTATTTATGTATATGTTAATACGTGACGCGTTTCGTCTTATTAAGACATTATCAAACACTCGAGTGTTTGATAGTGTCTCAATAAGACGAAACGCGTCACGTATTAACATATATGGTACATAAATAAATGTGGAATTCAATCCAATAAACCCTATTTAATTTTGGATATATTACCCAACAATTATTTATCGAATTAACACACTTCGGATGGGAAAGGTATTTCTACCCGTTGGGTCGATTAATGCTTAAGGACGGGATCGGTATTTTTACCTTCTGCGCCGGCCTCATTCAAAGTCAGAAAAGAAGGAATTCAATATTTAATGTTTTGTGTGAATATTATGTACCCATCGCTTTGTTAAGGTCTTGACTATATGTACACAAATATCAAATCGTCGCCAGCGGTCCGCAGGAGTGAAAAACACCCGTCCTAAGTGTATTAATAGGTCACCCCCCCCCAGTGGTGACAAGGATAAAATACCACTAATGACAAGGTCAAAAGTATTAGTAATTTGCATTCATGCAACTCCAAAGTATTATCAAATAGAAGTATATATTAGTGTAATACTACATAATTAGTTCCTCAAATGTAAAGATAAGCTCCCGATTTTAGCTTGTTCCTTATTTACTTATAATAATAAAATATTATCATCTGGCATTTCACAGTGAATACACATCAATTGTTTCCAGACAATATGGTGTATTTGAAGCGCTATAACTCTATAACTTGAAGGTTATTTATTCACCAATACTCCAATCTCCATCAAATTATTTTGAAACATATATTTTTACTGTGTGTGTATATGTGAGAGTGTTTGTGTGCAGGTGTTTATGTGTGAGTGTTTGTGTGTGTGTGTGTTACAACAGAGAGCATCTATCATTTTTATACAAAGGAAAGATGGAAGGCAGAGCATTCCAGGGCTTACGACCTGGAGTTTGGCTGCTATAAGCGATCACATTACACACTTCGCTTACTCCTTTCAACAATGTCATATATCAAAAATCATCAATTTTCAGTTGTGCATGTTTTCGGAATGCCCAGAAAATGTACTTTATCCCAGCTAAAACGGCATATTTATAACTTAATATTTTCCCACTACAAGGCAGAAAGTGTTGTTTTTTGCATTTTGAAGAAAAGGTATTGTTTAATTATTTTTTTAAACATACTAAATATTTTTCAAATGGAGAAAAAACCTTCAGGTTTTGACTTAAAAGATATGTTGCACAGAAAAAAGTTCAATAAGTGGCTTGATATTTATTTGTAATACATTTATTATATTCTTAACCGGTTAACTGCCAAGAGCGTAAGACGCATAATTTTCTGTGACCGGAGCGCCGCTCATACAAAAATGACATCTTAAGACGCGCCGTTTTAAATGGGCTTTTAGTAAAGAAAATCAATTATTTAAAATGTACAAATATATTGAACGCATAGTGACATCTATTGAGCATATCTTTGCATACTTGGAATTGAAACGGAATTTGTTTTTACCACTTTAAACGTAAATTAAAGAGAGCTTTGTCGTCGGAACAACTGATGGCGCTCAGGGTTGTCCAATAATCCCCGAGTAGCCGTCACTGCCGAATCTGATGACAGTGATTTTAGTGTCGATTCTGATGATTTTTAATTTTTAATTTTTTTAAAATCAAAGTGTGTGTGTGTATACTTTTAATATTAAACTAACACAAACAATTACTTTTGACATATAATTTAGTTTTCATGTTTTCTATGGCAAATTTTGTGACAATCCTGCACCATGAACAATTAATTTTATGATTATGGATAAATGACAGAATGACTGGCGCGCTCTTCATTTATTTGGCAAGTTTTATAAATGTATAAAATATAATTTAATATATAATATAAATATAAACGTTAATACACTTTTAATAACAATATGTAGAGAAGGTTTTATTTTTGTCGTAAAATTCGCAGCGTGCTGGGTACCGCCATACATATACCCGCCGGCAGTTAACCGGTTAAACTTTAAAAACGATCTCCTGAAAAATCAAATATTTTGATATATGACGTTGAAAGGAGTGTGCGATATACACTGTCGTCAGATTTTTTTGGTATGTTGGTTGATATTTCAATGGATGTGGAATTTTTAGAGTATTGCTGCCTGTCGAGAACTCGTCAAGTATATAGATATAGAAAAATAGAGCAGGGTTATTAAAAGTATTTAAAAACACATCAGATATTTTTTTGAGCTTTAAAAAAAAACTATATATATGATGATTATGTTGGTCTTTAAATTAGTCCAATTAAAAAAAAGTGATTTTCTGTGTAAAAAGAACTTAGTTATATAATAATATTATTTTTCCCCTGTTTATTGTTATTTTATTATTATTATTGTTATTTTGTATGTATTTTTTTTAGTTTTTATAAATAAATATTTTTAAATCCAATGTTGTTTTATTTCGGTGTAAAAATGCAATTCAGGATCAATATCATTGTTAAATTCATTAAGATAAACGAATCTGTGCTTCAATGCCAGTATTGGGTAACATTTAAAACCATAAGAGTGTAGAATTTACTTTTATTTACACAGACCGCTGACCACTCAATGCAAGTTGATACTGCTCATTCAAATCCAGTGCTCTATGAGCCATTGAATCAGTGCATGAGCAAATATGACAAATGCAACAAGTGTATGTCTGTGTAACCAAAGTGGACAGTATAAAAATAAATCTGAAATAAAGTTTTAGGTTATCCTTCATATTAAACCAACCTTACATACTGTATTCAACATCCAGGCTGTAAAACCTGGAAATGTTATGAAGAAGTGCTAATCATGGTGTAAAAATCCAGAACGATGCGTGTAAGCATCGTGGCGTCCCGATGGCAAATTGATTGAATTAGGTTTCACTAAATATAGAGCTGTCGAAAGTTTTTTTTTTTTGTAGCTTACAAAAAAAAACAGCATAGGTCTTCTCTTTGGAATATCATAGAAGCATATGATATTCCAAAGAATAAAAAACAGCATAGGTCTTCTCTTTGGAATATCATAGAGTTCATGTCAAAATTGTGGCCATTATCAGGGCGCTTTACACTAACAGCGAATGCTGCGTTAGAATAGATGATGTGTGCAGTGAACCATTTGAGGTCTCTACTGGGGTGAAGCAAGGCTGTGTACTAGCCCCATTTCTCTTCATCATCATGTTCGACTTCGTCCTACGAATGTCAATCCCACCGGATCGAGGAATTGAGTGAGTCGTGTTCAGAAATTATGCGATTTAGAATATGCGGACGATGCAGTTCTAATAGAAACATCGATCGGAGCCCTGCAAGATATGATTGACTCCCTCCAAATAAACTCCGCTCGGTTAGGCCTAAGAGTGAATGCCAAAAAGACCAATGTCATGTGCAACTCAGCCTGTCTGGACCAAGACCAACATCTTACCTGTGAGGGACGAGCGCTCGTTCGAGTCGACACCTTCAGATACCTTGGAACACTCATGGTAGAGGATGGTAGTGTCCAGAAGGAACTGAATGTACGGCTCGGAATGGCAGGAGTTATATTCAATAAAATGCGCAATGTCTGGGACTCACTGCTTTACTCGACAAAAACCAAGTGTCGTCTCTTTAACGCCTGCATCCTAACAGTGTTGCTGTACGGATGTGAGTCGTGGCACCTCACCAAAGTTCAAAGCAAGAAACTAGTAAGTATTGAAAATAGGTATAAACTAGCAAGTATTGAAAATAGGCGAATACTGGGTATAAAGTGGTATGACTTCGTCAGGAATGACGATGTGAGGAGAAGAACTCAATAGCCCTCATACTGGAAGTCCTAAGGAGGAGAAAGTGGACATGGTTGGGACATGTCCATAGAATGCCACCTGAGGGCATCAACCCCTCATGTCTCTTCTTCCAACCCCGAGGATTCCGGCGCCCCGGAAGGCCGCTGACGACCATTCACCGACTATACTCAGCGGAACTTCGAGACGCCGGACTGACCTGGTAGGAAGCCAAGGAGATGGCGCGTGACAGAGTGACTTGGAGACGTCTCGTGTTGGCCATATGCTCCACCTAGGGAGCGAACATGGAATAAGAAGGAGAAGAAATATAGAGCATACAATACATGATTTATTACGTTGGAAAATTTCGTAAAAAAAAGACAGAATGGTGTACTGTATTGAATTGTGAAGACAAAATATTAAAAAAAAAAAAAAGACAGATTACTGCCATCTTTTGTCGAGTAGAGTTAATTCAAATAATTTTGCTACTCAACAACAGATAACAGTACAATTACAAACGTTATTGCCATCTGTTGTTAAGTAGTTCGATAGTATTTGGTTAATCTATTTGATAACAGATGGCAGTAATAAGCAACTATTAGTGTGTATCCAAACCGATTTTCATGATTTTGAAATTTCTGTTGAACAGATTCTCGTCGATAAGCGCGGCAAATCAGCTGTCAAATTGTGTTTCAGGCCGGCCGATCCATTGACTTTGGTTCATTTTCGTTTCGTCGACTCGTCTGCTCGGCCTGTCGTGAGGCTTGACACGGGGAAATTAAATGTAAAGGCATGGTAATCTTATCTAGCCACGGGTTCTTGACCGCCCGTAACCTATAAATGTTTGAGACAGTAAAAAACGAAGATGACTTGAACTGCTTCTCTAAAGAAGTACCTTTTTCTCGTTGATTCAGGGTTGCCAAAACTTAAATTGGGATCTTATAAGACCGACAATTTTTTTTAACAACATCTTAGTTAGGGTAATATATCATGTTACAGTTTAAAAAATCATATTCGGAAAATCTCTTCTTATACGTCCTTGGGTAAACTTTCAACCAGGTATATTTTCTTTTTCTAGCATCCAAGTGGTGCATAGGGCACTGAATCAAATCGACGTGATATTAAGACGATCGAGATATATAATATATGAAGTAGGTTATTTATATCACTTCAACATAGATGGATGTCTGAATGTCTGGGATTTACAGGGCTTGCGAACTGTCACAAGCTAGTTTAAGTGATTACCTTATACACGTGTAATATTCATCATTTTACCCAATCTGACAACCAAATTACTCAAATTTCGGAAGTTGTATATATATCGTTTGATTGATACTTTCTTTTATATGCTAGTTTTCAGCACCGTCTATCGTTGAGTAAAGTAAGCTTTTATTTAGCTAGACTATCATTATAAATGTATGCAAGATTCTTCCCGAAATATTTCATATACTAGGAGACGCCTGAAAACATGATTTAAAATTTTTATTAGGTGAGAAAGAAAATCATTTTTTAAAATTAAATTAAATACATTTGATACGTAAGTACTTGATATTTTGATAGCAGTGGCGTACATAGAGTTTCAAATTTGGGTAAGAAGTAAGGTAAGGTAAGGACTACTTAGTAAAGTACACTGTTTTTCTGCTTATATGGATAAATATTATTAGATTTAAGTTTTATACTGACATTTCTTGGTGATACACCAGTCTGGTGACGACAGTTACGACGAAACCCGGTCGTTGGTCAAATAAAAATGATGTGGAAAAAACTATGTAGGTATGTAGTTGTTATTTTATTATTTGAATAAATATTAGAGAGATGAAATGTTTAGCTACAGTGCTGGAGGTCCCGGGTTCAATTTCGGGGGGGGTGGTCAAATAAATATAAGTGATTTTTACATTTTAATATTTATTCAATATTACCCTGGACTGGTACTTGAAGTGGAGGGCTGATCACCTTTCCTTCATATGTTAATGATCAAGATAACACTGCGTCGATATGATGCAGTGCCCTATGCACCATTGGGTGCGGATAGTGGTTAGAAGAAGACCCCGTAGAGTGTGACCAGTGACGTCCACAGAGCTTTAAATCAGCGTAGGCGATTGGGTTGTGTAAGGATAAGGCATAGTAGGCACCGGTCGCGTTTCTGCATGGAACGCGAGTAATCCAGGGTAGGCGCCGCTTCTCTGCCTACGCAGAATGCACGCCTCTGGGTGTGACGTAGCCCGAACGCAATATGCAAGAGCCGACAGGCCGCTAATGTGCAGTGGCGATCCATGCATGCGCTGCACTTCCGCGTAAAGACGCGCGACCTTCGTTACCAAATTGTGGTGTTTATTTATTTTTCACCGCGGAGGATGTACGTCGGTACTCGTTCAAACTGAGTTTTATGCTTACGGGGTTATTGCACCCGTAGAGCCAAAGGTTCCCAACTTAATCGCCCGCTTTACGCCGTAAATCTAAAGACTTCCATAGCGCTAAGTCACCTTAGATCAGAATTATAACTTTATTAATTGATTCGGCAGTCATTTAGTTAATATTTATCCATTTAACGTCTACTTGATAAATCGCTTACTCCTTTTGACAACGTCATATATCAAAAATCGTCAATTTTTAGTTGTGCATGTTTTCGGAATGCCCAGAAAATGTACTATATCCCAGTAAAAGCGGCATATTTTTAACTTAATATTTACCCGCTACAGGGCAGAAAGTGTTGTTTTTGCATTTTGCAAGAAAAGTTATTGTTTAATTTTTGTTTTAAATATACTAATCATTTTTTAAATGGAGAAAAAACCATCAGGTTTTACCTAAAAAGATCTGTTGCACAGTAAAAAGTTCAATAAGTGGCTTGATATTTATTTTTAATACATTTTGTTATATTCTAAAACTTTAAAAACGATCTCCTTAAAAATTAAGTTTTTTGGTATATGACGTTGTTGAAACGAGTGAGCGAAATGTCACAAAATTATTATGCTATAATATTATATTGTGACATGTGTTTCGATGCGTTCAGCATCAGTATCACTTATTCGTTAATTGATTCAGCAGTCATTTAGCCAATATTTATGCATTTAACGTCTATTTGATAAATATCACAAATTATTATGCTATAGTGTGGCACGTGTTTCCATGTGTTCAATATCGGTATCACACAGTAAGGTTAATGAATTATACTCAATAATTTAAGTCCTTTACTGACATTTCTTGTTAGAAGTGCATTCTATACAATAAAACAACAGCAATATAGTTTTTTCCACATTTATTTTCTTTACCCAGTGACCAGTTTCGTTGTTGCCCACATCATCAGAGTGATGGGAGGAGGCTAGACTATATAAAACACTTACTATAAATTCATTAAATTTAAATTCATTTTGACATAAAAATTAAATAAAATTATGGTTTTTAACCCCTGCCTTGTTGCGTATATAACATTAAACTTTGTATCTTATCCCACCAGACTTATGATGTCGGTAACAACGAAACTCGGTTACTTAAACCAGTCTATGACAGGTCGTAAGCCCTGTAAATCCGAGACATTTAGACATCCATTTGTGTTGATATGATATAAATAACCTCCCTCGTGTATTATATATTTAACACCACGTCGATTCGATCCAGTGTCTTATGCACCACTTGGACGTTAGAAGTAGAAAATATATACATACCTAGTGGACTCCCATATTCTTCTTCATCTATGTTGAGATATCAAAATGTAAAAAATGACTGCTAAATGGAGAAACACAGATTTGTGAACACACCCCATAAGAGAATACTTAAAGTGTACTATTTAATTACATAATAAAAATGAAAATGGTATTTTCTGGCGTTTCTCATGTGTGTGATTATAATCCAGGATTCGGACCTCACATACTAATATAAGAGCTTCTGCTTAGTAAAAAGCTTCTTTACATCTCACCAATACATGTCTCTAGTGAAGTTCTAGTGATTCAAGAACAAGGTTTCTAAATTGGTTCATATATATATATATATATAGAACTTCCAAGAATTTGAATAGTGTGGTTGTCAATAATGGGTAGAATTGGTGAATGTTACATGCGTGTAAAGTGATCACTTAAACCATCCTATGACGGTCGTCAGCCCCGTAAATGCCCAGACTGCCATATTCTTCTTCATCTTTGATAAGATGTCAAAAAATGATATGTACTATTTAAATTTGTAAAATGGAAATGTAAAGATCTTTGAGTCAACAAAAATGGTAAATAATTTTGATAACCGAATGGTTTTGAGGAGCACTGCAGGCCTCAAAAATACGGCCCAGCGTCAGTTTATGGATTCGTTTTATTATCCTGGCACATCCACCCACCAAGACGTCCACTATTACCGGATGGGGTCACACTGGACGACTCATCCACATTCGTAATCTGTATATCAATTGATTAACTTAATATCTCGAGAGAGTCTTATTTCACAAATATATATCGCTCACATCGCTCACTCCTTTCAACAACGTCAAATATATAAAAAAAAAAAACTTTTTTCAGGAGATCGTTTTTAAAGTTTAAAAATATAATACAATGTATTAAAAATTAATATCAAGCCACTTATTACACTTTCTACTGTGCAATAGATCTTTTTAGGTAAAACCTGAATGTTTTTTCTCCATTTGAAAAATATTTAGTATATTAATTGATTTGGCGTTTAATTTGCAGAACTCCATTTTAATTTATGTATTAATTTTAAATCAAACACAGATTTTTTGAGTCTACTAAGTTGTATTTTAGTAACAAAAACAAAAAAAAAATATTTGTGACAATTGTTTCGCCTTGTTAGGGCATTATCAAACGAATGTGAAGATCAAATGGACTCAAATCAATAATGGATCAAATGGTAGTCCATTTGATATTCACATTCGTTTGATAATGCCCTAACAAGGCGAAACAATTGTCACAATAATTTTTTTTAAATGTTTTTTTGTTAATAAAATACAACTTAGTAGACTCAAAAAATCTGTGTTTGATTTAAAATTAATACATAAATATTTAGTATATTTAAAAAATTATTAAACAATACATTTTCTTCAAAATGCCAAAAATATAATTTTATACAAAAAATAAATTATATTTACAAAACAGCAGATAAATCAAAGCTTTTAATAAAAAAAAATATGGAAATACCTTCCTACACATTGAGATAATAAAGATAAATAAAAAATAAGCAAATAACCGAGAATGAATAAAAAACACCCCTTTTTAGAATTTACTCGAAATATATTTTAATTTATTACCCGCCATAATGTCGTACTATTTCATATTTCTCTCGTTGTATTTTTTCACCCGGAAGAGATTCCACCATCCCTTGGCATTCATTTGCCATTTCAACCCTTTAATAACTAATATTTTTCCTCGTAAAATTTCAATAACAATAGCCCTCGGAGATTCAACAGGTATGTTTTTTTTAATACCCATTTCTTAGGGATCATTTTTTTGTTGCCCTAACAGGTGTACGAAATTTTGATGATAGTATATCATGCCACATTCGGAATTGCATTCTTTGGTTAGTTTGATTCTTCTTCTTCTTTTTCTTCCTTTTTATAGATCCTTGGATCTGTCCGTTCCGTTATCCGTGGACTGGCAGCTGTCACGCCATCTCTTAAGAGGTCTTCTAGGTGGTCTTCTTCCTTCTGGGTTCTCCTGAAGAGCAATTCGAGTCTATTTTCTTGCATTCAATTGACATGGGCATTCCAGAATCGTCTTCGCTGTCTTCTCCATCTGACTATATCCTCCGTACTACATATTTTACCAATTTCCGTGTTATTTATTCAATCTCTTAACGTGTTCTCGGTTATGCACCTCAATATACTAATTTCTGAGGTTCTTCTGTCCGCCTCCGTAGTGTAATGGTCAGCACGCTCGGCTACCGTTCTGGAGGTCCCGGGTTCGATTCCCAAGGGGGGTAAAATAAATATAAGTGATTTTTTCACTGTAATATTTATTCAATATTACCATGGACTGGTACCTGAAGCGGAGGGCTGATCACCTTTCCTTCATGTGTAAACGATCAAGATAACACTGCGTTAATATGACACAGTGCCCTATGCACCATTGGGGTGCGGATAAGGGTTTTATTATTATTATTATTATCTTAGAGATTTGGTTCTCGCTGTGTCTGCTCTGGTCTCTATCCCATATGTGGTTTATACGATTTTTGATATTTAAACGCAAAATTCGTTCAACTCTGTGCAAATAAATGGACTGGACAAAATACGTTAAGTAATTTTCTATGGAGTTTTTGTAATGAGGTCAAATTTTAGATTTAAGAATTGTGATATCAATATAAATGACTTAAGTATGTACTAACAACATTTGAGGGTGTCCAAATACTTGTTCACAAATCTGGATTATCTCCATATTTGGAGTTATTTTTCATATTATTTTTTGACATCTCATCAAAGATGAAGAAGAATATGGAAGTCTAGGCATTCACGGGGCTAACGACCGTCATAGGCTGGTTTAAGTGATCACTTTACACACGTGTAACATTCACCAATTCCACCCATGATTGACAACCACACTACTCAAATTCTTGGAAGTTCTATATATATGGACCAATTTTTGAAACATTGTACTTGAATCACTAGAACTTCACTAGAGACATCTATGGTGAGAAAAAAATACGTTTTTATTGAGTAGAAACAAGAGTTAGTACCTCACATACTACTAAACTAAAAGATTAGTAGTATGTGAGGTCCGAATCCTGGATATAATAATAATAATATAATCCCACACATGAGAAACGCCAGAAAATATCATTTTCATTTTTATTTTAATAGGAGATAATCCAGATGTTGTGAACAAGTATTTGGACACCCTCAAAATGTTGTAAATAAATTATCTGGTCAAATTATAAGCTGAAATAAGATCTATCTTCATATACAAGTTTGAAAACGTCTCAATAGATATTAAGAAATAGTGGCGTTTATGGTACCAAGTAAAACATAAATTAAAAAAAAACTCAGTTCTGCATATTCAAAATTTGTGAATAGAAAATTGGACACACAATCAACATATTTCCCCGTGTAATACGGACTTCTCGATCGCTGATTTTTTACCTGTCGAGGATCTATGATAGTCATCTTATATTTTTTAAGTTGTGATCCGCGTCTATCCGCTATTAAATTCCCTAAAAAGGACCTTTCGGGCCAAAATGATCCTGACAAAGGATTCACGATACAAAGGATGCGTATTTGATATCAACATGAAGCTCTCTCCTTTGTTTACCTGAATTCGTATTATGTGCGTTAATATTTAGTGGTATCCAATTTAAATAAAGAATTATTAAAAATATCATTATAATGAAATAACAACCATGTAGTTCTTTTTACAGCAGAATTATGTAAAATATACAAAACTTGTGTGCGACCCATCATGACATATCGCTCACTCGTTTCAACAACGTCATTTATGATTTTTTTTTATCAAAAATTTTCAGTTGTGCATGTTTTCAGAATGCCCAAAAATGTACTATATCCCAGCAAAAGCGGCATATTTTTAACTTAATATTTACCCGCTACAGGGCAGAAAGTGTTGTTATTGCATTTTGAAGAAAAGGTATTGTTTAATTATTTTTTTAAATATACTAAATATTTTTCAAATGGAAAAATAAACATTCAGGATTTACTTAAAAAGATCTGTTGCACAGTAAAAAGTTCAATAAGTGGCTTGGTATTTATTTTTAATACATTTCATTATATTTTCAAACTTTAAAAACAATCTCCTGAAAATCAAGTTTTATTTATGACGTTGTTGAAAGGAGTGAGCGATATGGGATCGAATGCAGAACGGACATCGTTGTCACAAAATCACACATCTGGCAAGAGTCTACGAGATAGAATAAGGAACACTAGGATAAGGGAAATATGCGAGATCGAAGATGTCGTTAGGTGGTGAAGGCAACGAAGGAGACGAATTAAAAGGGGAGGAAACAAAAATTATCCTCGAAATGCACGAATGTGGAACAGGCGAAGAATGTTTGCAAAAAGTAGTGTGTAGCGTTCTCTTCTCTCTGCCTAAGCGGCGAGATGGTCAGTTTTTTTTTTTTTTAATTTTATTTTTATAAATCACAATTTTTAACATATATTAAAAATAAAAATAAAAAGTTATTTTGCAGAGACCCACCAAGCCACCTTGTGTGTCTTGTCGGTGGAGTTCTTTTTGCATACATTTTTTTATTGTTTTTTAACCATTTTAACCTAATATATACACACAAAAAAGGAGAAAAATTAACAATATAATCTTTTTTACAATGTTCATAAAATTAACTCTTGATCATTTACCCATTCCTTTATTTTGCCTTTGTTCCATCTTTTATTTTGACCTCTAACATCCGTCGGCAACAAATTAAAAATGTTCGGAACGATATATTGCAGTGTTCGACTTCCATATTTATTGTTGATTCTTGGGACTATCAGACCTTCGTTTTGTGTAAATCGTGTATCATGGTTGTGTACTAGAAGATTTCGATATTTTTGTCTAGTTTGTTGCTCAACGATGATACTCATCCACAATATTCCACGTACCGGCAGTAATTTTAAATGTTTATATAACAAGATTGGATTGTCCCTTTGATTATATATATGACTGGGTACAATTTTTTTGATTATGGAATATTGCAGATTTTGAACCATTTTTAAATTTGTTTTCGTCGAATGTCCCCAAGACTTAATTCCATATCTTATTAAGGATTCTACTAAAGAACAGTATATAATCTTTAAGGTTGGTTTAGGCAGGATAAAGTACAACTTATAAAAAGTACTCCCTAGAGCCCGCAGACGATCACAGAGTTTTATAATATGCGCATCCCATTTGAACTTATTATCTATACATAAACCTAAATATTTAAATTCGCCCACAAATTCAATCCTATCGCAACTACAATTTTGTTGATTTTTATTGTGCAAACAGTCAAAACAGTCAAAGTTAGTTAGTAAAGTTTTATTATTACGATATTGTTCATAATGTTACCATACCAAAATATTTTATTTTTATTTTTTTATTATTTAATATGATTATAAAAGTTTTTAAAATTTTTTTTTAAAATTAATTTTCTAAACATTTTTACTTACATTTTTAAATTAAAAACGCAGTTCTCTCCAATATAGAGACGGAGTTCTTGTTTGGAGAGGGACTTACACTTGTTAGTTAGTTGATAATGCAATTTATTTTTACAATTATTTTTGGTGTTTTTTTTCTTTTTTATTCTTTCTCAGATTAACACATATAAAAATCATTAAATTTACTTTTAAACATTTTAATCTCTTTAATTTTTTTATGTCTGTAGGAAGGTTGTTAAAGTTCTTAGTTCCCAAATATTAAAAGTTCTGCTGGAATTGTTTAGTACTGCATTTTGGTATTGTAAAGTCATGTTTATATCTCAAGGAATAACTTTTATTTAGATTCAAGTAATTTTCACCCTTAAATAGTTGGAAAATTGCAGTTTAAAAAAAATAGTTTGTAATTACTTTTTAGACATTGAATATTGAATATAATAATTTTGTTGCAAAGGTTTTTATTATTTTTAAAATTACGGACGTATTGTATTTAGGGTATATGGTAAGTCAATATATTTTTAATTTCATTGAAAAAATATCGATTAATAAATGATATTTCGTATGTAAAGATAAACATTAAGGTATCTCATTGAATTGTTCATTATCTCAGCTATACCTGCATTGCGTAGTCTCCCTCTATGCGATTAACCTTCCGGTTCTATTTATTTTGTCCTTAAAAAGGTCCTTCATAAAAGCCAAGAGTAGGCACTGCACCTAAATACATGCAATCTGTTCCTCATTGTCATTTTATAATCGAAAAGGCGTCTCGAAGCTATATATTTATATATAATTATCAAAATAAATTTAAAATTCGTACATTTATATATTTATATATATATACACATATATATATATATATATATATATATATATATATATATATATATATATATATATATATATATATATATATATATTATATATATATATATAAATATATAAATATATATATATATATATATATATATATATATATATATATATATATATATATATATATATATATATATATATATATATATATATATATATATATATATATATATATATATATATATATATATATATATATATATATATATATATATATATATATATATATATATATATATATATATATATATATATATATATATATATATGTATATATATATAACGTGGTAATATTTTCCTTTTGAAAAGTGTAAATAATATGTAAAGTGGGTGTATAATAATAAAATAAACAATGTGTTGCTTTGTAATTAAAGTTTATTCTTAATTTATCTTTATAATATATCTATCTATCTATCTATCTATTTGATTCTGACAGTTAATAATATTGTCGGAAGTCTTTTTTTTTATTCTGAGCGACGCATGCGGCATCTGGTGGTAGAACTGTTTTATGTAGGTACTTTTTGTAAGTACTTAATAAAATGTACAGGTAGGTACCTAGTTATTTTATTACATCTCCCCCCTTGGGGATGAAAATTCATAGTAAAATTTTCACTCGTCCTCCGGATCATCTTCTTGTAGTGAAGGGACTGGTATAAGTTTAGTGATATGATAAAGTTTATTTATTTATTTTCTCTTTCTTTCTTTTTTCCATCTTTTTTTCCTTTCTTTTTTTTTTCTTTCTTTTTTTCCGTTCTTTTTTTTTCTTTCTTATTTTTCTTCTTGACCCTTTTAATGTAGACACAGTTTTTTTCAATCCTTTTGTTTTTTTTCTTTTGAATTCCTTCATTTTTATTCTGATCTCTTAAAGTATCTTCTAATATAACCAAATGTACAACTTTTAATTGTTCATCTGCATTTTCATTCGAGTTTAATACTGAATTCCTGCTTAGACAATCTACTTCTAAATTCTTTTTTCCTGGAGAATATTTTATTTTATCTTTCGTAGAAGTTTTTTCTACTTTATTTTTATTTTCATTTTTCAAGCATTGTTTCTGTGTTATTTGTATGTCTTTATTTTTATTCTGATCTTTTAAATTATCTTCTAATTTAACCAAATTTACAACTTTTAATTGTTCATCTGCATTTTCATTCGATTTTAATACTGGATTCCTGCTTAGACAATCTACTTCTAAATTCTTCTTTCCTGGAATATATTTTATTTTATCTTTCGTAGAAGTTTTTTCTACTTTATTTTTATTTTCATTTTTCAAGCACTGTTTCTGTGTTATTTGTATGTCTTCATTTTTATTCTGATCTTTTTAAGTATCTTCTAATTTAACCAAATTTACAACTTTTAATTGTTCATTTGCATTTTCCTTAGATTCTAATACTGGATTCCTGCTCACACAATCTGCTTCGAAATTCTTCTTTTCTGGAGTATATTTTATTTTATATTTTGTAGAAATTTTTTTCACGTGATTTTTATTTTTAATTTTATCACTAGTTCTTAAATTTCCACGTCTTCTTTGATTATCTTCTAATCGTTTTCTTTGATCATCTTCTAATTTTTCTCTCTCACTCCGAACATATTGTAGTAATTGTTTTAATACATCTAATGTTTCATAATCCATTTCCAATTAACAAAATTGTCGTTTTATAACGTGGTAATATTTTCCTTTTGAAAAGTGTAAATAATATGTAAAGTGGGTGTATAATAATAAAATAAACAATGTGTTGCTTTGTAATTAAAGTTTATTCTTAATTTATCTTTATAATATATCTATCTATCTATCTATCTATTTGATTCTGACAGTTAATAATATTGTCGGAAGTCTTTTTTTTTATTCTGAGCGACGCATGCGGCATCTGGTGGTAGAACTGTTTTATGTAGGTACTTTTTGTAAGTACTTAATAAAATGTACAGGTAGGTACCTAGTTATTTTATTACATATATATATATATATATATATATATATATATATATATATATATATATATATATATATATATATATATATATATATATATATATATATATATATATATATATATATATATATATATATATATATATAGTAAGTATAAATATTCTTCAAACCCTTATTCGCACCCAATGGTGCATAGGGCACTGCATCATATTGACCCAGTGTCATCTCGATCGTTACTTACGTGAAGGAAGGTGATCTACTCCTGCACTCCAGGGACCAGTCCAGGGTAATATTAAATGAAACTACTACTACTAGTACTACCGTCACGCCGTTTCCTGAATGGGTAAGCAGAAAGGATGGAACGCCACTCTCGTCTGTTCTGACATACACTCCTAACTTCCTTTACATCCATACAACTAGATGTAGATGACTAGTCGTACATGCCCTCCGAATTCGTAGACTTTTGATAACACCAATTTTTCGATTTGGACACATCAAAAATGTTCTGAAAACAGAAATGCAAATTTCCAAAGTCGCAAGTGACAACACATTTTTCAGAATATTTCATAAATATTTATAATGTCCTTTTTAGATTAAATTCTATTGTTATTATTAATTCCACGAGCAGCCACTGGCTGTCATTTCCTGGCACGTGGATAGATCCTTATTTTTTTCACTATTATTATTCGCAAATGTGCGTGTGCTAAAAAACGTCGCATGCCCTAAGGATCGAGCATTGTGATTCGTTGAATAAATAAATAAAAAACCTAAAATACAAGGCTACATACTGTGCTTACCATATTTATTTGCATCCTAACTTAATGTCCTTTTACACATACAATACCTTTTTTTTTTAAATCAATAGTTCCGTATCGTTTTAAAGTTTAAAAAATGACAGCTGTGGTTTTAAAATGCATTTTTAAAATGTTGTTTTTTTAAATTTATTATTATCTTTATAATATACAGCTTGAAAATTACACTACATATTCAATTTAAAAGCTGTCTTTTATATGTAAATACACAAGACGCTCACTCCTTTCAAGAACGTCATAAATAAAAAATCGTCAATTTCCAGTTGTGTATGTTTTCGGAATGTCCAGAAAATGTACTACATCCCAGCAAAAGAGACATATTTTTAACTTAATATTTACCCGCTACAGGGCAAAAAATGTTGTTTTCGCATTTTGAAGAAAAGGTATTGTTTAATTTTTTAAAAATATATTACATATTTTTAAAATGGAGAAAAGACCTTCAGGTTTAACCTAAAAAGATGTGATGCACAGTGAAAAGTTCAATAAGTGGCTTGATATTTATTTTTAATACATTGTGTTATATTTTTAAACATTAAAAACGTTCTCCTGAAGAATCAAGTTTTTTTGATTTATGACGTTCTTAAAAGGAGTGAGCGATGTGTATTATGTATAGTTTCTACCCAATTTATGGTTAGTTTACATGCTGTTATTTATATTGATTTATCTGACAGGATTTAAATGCTGTAATTTGATAAATAGAAATTATTTTAAGGCGCGATAATCGGTGGAATGCAAACTATTTTTTTTAAACCCAGGTAATATTTGACGTTATTTTTTGACATCTCATCATATATGAAGAACATATCGCTCACTCCTTTCAACAACGTCATATATAAAAAGTCAACAATTTTCAGTTGTGCATGTTTTCGGAATGTACTATATCCCAGCAAAAGCGGCATATTTTTAACTTAATATTTACCCGCTACAGGCAGAAAATGTTTTTTTTTGCTTTTTGAAGAATAGGTATTGTTTAATTATTTTTTAAATAAACTAAATATTTTTCAAATGGAGAAAAAACATTCAGGTTTTACCTAAAAAGATCTGTTGCACAGTAAAAAGTTCAATAAGTGGCTTGATATTTATTTTTAACACATTTTATTATACCGTAAAGTGGGTATACTTTGCACCATGGGTGATACTTTGCACCACCTTCTGTAAAGAAATTGTGGAGCTGGTCATCTCTGATACATGTCATTTTTCATTTTTTTTTCTATTGTTTCTGATAGATGGCACTTCAATCTACTTTTTAGTTTAAAGAAGTAACATTCGGTCGCTATTGCTTCAATGCGTATTTCCTGTCCGAACGTAAAGAAAGTTTTCTGTCTGAAAATTGTGTCCGAAAAAATCCAATGTAATCAGTATACTGAAACAAGTTACAACAAGTGAGTGGTCTCTAAATCGTAGGTAGGTAGGCCCTGCTTTTCTCAAATGTTGTATTTTTTGGTTACGTTGTCAAGTTTATGTAAAAATTATATTTTTTTAAGAACTTACTTGTATTGACTACATTTGGGGTAACATTGCACCTGGTGCAAAGTATCCACAAAGGGCCATAGTTAATTAATTTGATCAAAAGTCTTAAAACGGCTAATACAACTTGACATTTTTGCTAAATATCTACAGGTTTTGTGTACTTACTTAATTCCTGATGGTTTATTTTTATCCAAAATGTCAAGAACACACAAACAGCGGCCTTATGCCAGACGATACTGCGATTTTACAACGAAGAGAGTGGAGCAGTGTTTGGAGGCTATTCGAAATGGTACAATCAGTCAAAGAAAGGCTGAAAAAAAATTCTAAATCCCCAGAAGGACGATTAACTTTAAACTTAAAGGTCAGCACACAAAACCTGTGGGAAAACCTCCGATATGTGACAAGGGCGAAGAGCAATCCTTCGTAAACTGCATAGTAGACATGAGTAAGTACGATTTCCCAGTGAGTGTTTTTAACATTCGCTACATTCTAATAGCCTATTTGGATAAATTTGGCAGAAGAGTGCGAATATTAAAGAACATCGTACCAGGCTCTGAATGGATAAGATCATTTTTGCAAAGACATAAAACCTTGACTGTTGCTAAAACTAGTCAGTTGCTTAATCGGTTGCCATTAAAAGCGTATGACGATGACGTGCGCCAGAGTTTTCAACAGTTTTTGGAAGAAAACAGATTCAACCCAAAGAATTCAGTCTTAAAACGCAGGAAAACGATACCGATAGAACCAGGTAAGAGCATTGCTCACGATCCAAATGTCGAAATGAACGTTGACGAGACACAAATGCTACCTGAATCAACTACATCAATGATCCCACCTTCCGCATCGAAACTTCCAGCATATCTAGCATTAACTGATAATAGTTCACACGGAAGCTTTGAGGAAGAGGGAGAAGAACAAAAACGATGACTGAAACCAGTTATCGTATTTGTTCCTCAGTGTCATTAGGACCAGTAAAAAAGAAGGTGGGAGAATATGTCGTATTTCATTATGAAGGAGAAAATTTTCCGGGACAGATTTTGGAAATAAAGAAAAACAGAGCTGTTAAATCCATGCAGGAGAGTCTCAAATCGTATAAATGGCCGATGAAGGATGACTTTCTTCAATATTCTTAGAAGGATGTAGTGGGTTCCATAAAAGAACCGAAAATGCAATCCAAAAGAGGTTTCTTTACCGTCCCGGAACTTGACCATATTTAGACCTAATTTAATTTTAATTCCTATTATCTATGTAGAACGATATGTTTTAATATCCACCTTTTATTTTATATAATTTTAAACCTTCAGTATTGGAAAAAAAAACATTTTTGTTAGATTTTTTAATATTAAAAAAAAAATCTATCAAGTGTCTTATTTTTCCATAATTATACAATAATATAATCAGCATTTAGCGAACTGTGAGCCAAAACCCTTCACGAGGTGCAATGAAACTTGTAGGATAGCCTTTACTTTGCATAAATTTGGATTCTAGTACGAAAAGTGTAGAGAAAATATCATGGTGCAAAGTTGTACTTTACCCCGGGATACTTTGCACCAAAATATAAATACAAAAAAAAAATATAGGCAAAATAGATAAAAATTTAAAAATGTGTAAGACATGTTACAGGTATATGTGTTATTACATTGCAATAGTTGAAACCTCAGAAAAAGTAAAAAACCTGATCTGAATAGACAATTTTTTGAAAAAATGCAGTATTTTGGTGCAATGTATACCCACTTTACGGTATTTTTAAACTTTAAAAACGATCTCCTGTAAAATCACGTTTTTTTATACATGACGTTGTTGAAAGGAGTGAGCGATATGGAAGGCTGGGCATTAACAGGGCTTAGGACCATCATAGGCTAATTTGAGTGATCACTGTACACACACGTGTGACATTCACCAATTCTATCCACGATTGACGACCACATTTTTCAAATTCTTGAAACTTCCAGATATATTGATCAGACTCATCTATGTTGAGATGTAAAAATAAAAATATCGGAGATAATCCAGATTTGTGAACAGGTATTTCGACAACATTAACGTTTTTAGCTTTTCAATTCTGCAAATTATTGAAAAAGAAATATTTATATTATTGTTAATATTAAGAAGTTTTATAACATAACCTTATTATTTCATAACCTCTACAATGAAGTAAGAGAGCAAGCAAATAAGGCCTCTGCTGTAGCTGGATGCTTAAAAAATTTTGTATGGAGAAACAAATACATGCTGAAAGAGAGTAAGGTGAGGATCTATAAAACCTGCGTAAGACCGATCCTGACATACGGCACGGAAACAAGAGCCGACACCGCGAGAACAAAAAGCCTTCTTAGGACATCCGAAATGAAGACTCTACGACCCATTGCAGGCCTAACTCTTCGCGACAGAGTAAGAAACTCAGATATAAGAAAAATCTGCGATGTTGAAGATGTTGTGCGATGGGGAAGAGAAAGAAGACGTTTCTGGAGAGATCATGTGAGAAGAGCGAGTTCAGATCGAGTGGTGAGGGTGGCAGCGGACAGCAGCATAGGCGGGATTAGACCCCCAGGAAGACCACCTAAACGATGGAAGGATAGCTGGTCTTCCACCTCCCAGGACCGACCCGAGAATGACAGGACCTAGTCCTAAAAGAAGAAGAAGAAGAAGAAGTTTTATATTAATTTATTTTCTAATAATAAATATTAAAAATGTCTATTACATATTAATAAAACTTTGCTAAGTTGGTTGTACGTTTCACAGTGAGGTTTAATTCAACCAGTGGTTCACAAATAATGTCAATTTCAAAGGCAAAATGAAGGATTTCTATTAAAATTGTAAAATAGCTAATTATTCATTTTTCTTTCTCCTTTTTTGTGTGTATATCAGGTTAAAATAGATAAAAAACATTAAAAAAAAACATATGTATAAAGAACTCTACTGACAAGACACACAAGGTTGCTTGGTGGGTCTCTGAAAAAAAGTTAATTGCGTTTATAATTTTTTTACAACATTTTTAGTGTGTCCAAATACTTGTTCACAAAATCTGGATTATCTCCAATTACAGGAGTTATTTTCGTATTATTTTTTGAAACACATCAGAGATGAAGAAGAATATGGATATCCATATTCTCATGTGTTTCTATTATCCAGGATTCGGACCTCACATACTAATAAAAGATTTTCTGCTCAATAAAAAGTTTCTTTTCATCTCACCAATAGATGACTATAGTAAAGTTCTAGTGATTCAAGAACAAAGTTTCGAAATTGATTTATATATATAGAATTTTCGAGAATTTGAGTAGCGTGTTTGTGAATAATGGGTAGAATTGTTGAATGTTACACGTGTGCAAAGTGATAACTTAAACTAGGCTATGACGGTCATCAGCCCCGTAAATGCCCAGACTTGCATATTCTTCTTCATCTTTGATGAGATGTCAAAAAATAACATGAAGAATATAATCAGTCGAAATGTGATTTCAGGGATTTTGAATAAGTTTTGGTTCTGCTTGCTTTATCACTGTGTGTGTTTTTTTGAAAGTATTAATTTTAACTCGAACACAGATTTTTTGAGTCTACTAAGTTGTATTTTATTAACAAAAACACATAAAAAATTAATATCGTGTCAATTGTTTCGCCTTGTTATGGCATTTTCAAACGAAACGAGATTATGGTATTATCAAATGAAATGATAATGCCCTAACAAGGGGAAACAATTGTCACAATTTAATTTTTTATGTGTGTTTGTTAATAAAATACAACTTAGTAGACTCAAAAAATCTGTGTTTGATTTAAAATTAATACATAAATCAAAATGGAGTTCTACAAATTAAACGCCAAATCAAAAAATAAATGTGTTTTCACCACCGTGTGTTGTGTTTCCGCGTGTATCGTGTGTGAAAACATTGAGATTCTGTGGTTTGAAGACTTGCAGAGTGCATTGCTCTCGCGGGCATAGGCGGGATCAATGTGCGGAAGAGAGAAGGCTGTTTTTTAATCGCCACCATAAAAAGAAAGTACGCAAGAAAGTGAAACCGGCCAAGAGTGCGAGAGGGACACACTGCCAGAGAAAAGCTTTCTTCCAACGGGCGAACGATGAGTGCGAGGGAGATGAATGAGAGATTTTTCTAGCGTAATGTAATGATACGCGCGAAAAAATCGTCGATAAAATAAGCGATTCTGATAGATATCTATCTATAATAGATATATTCTATTTTATTTTATTTATAGCATTGTATTTTGTCCGCCTCCGTAGTGTTATGGTCAGCACGCTCGGCTGCCGTTCTGGAGGTCCCGGGTTCGATTCCCAGGGGGGTCAAATAAATAAAAGTGATTTTTTCATCTAATATTTATTCAATATTACCCTGGACTGGTACCTGAAGCGGAGGGCTGATCACCTTTCCTTCATGTGTTAACGATCAAGATAACACTGCGTTTGTATGATGCAGTGCCCATTGGGGTGAGGATAAGGGTTTGAATGAAATGTACTTTACCTTTAAAAGGTAAATATGTGTATCTAACTAAGTAATCATCACGTCGCTTTCCCTCAGGGGTAGGCAGAAAGAATTATTTCAACAAAACTAACTTATTGAATTCTAAGACATTAAAATACTTAAAAAATATTGAAAAAGACACTAAAATACAAAAAAAACATTCCCTTACCAAAAACTTCCACGCACTTCGTACACCATATGAAAATATGATTTAAAAAATATGATTTAAAAATTCTAATGAGTACTTTAATGTTTTTTAGTATTTTAATGTTTTAGAATTTAATTAACCCTGATGTCAAGGTTCTTGTCGAAATCGGTTGGTTAAAGTATACTTATAATAAATAAAAAAAGTGGCTAAAACAAAGTTGTTTCATTTTATAACGTTTATAAAATGCGCCACAAAGTATCTGCGACAAACATTCAAGAAAATCATAATAGGAATTGGATGTTATGTATATTTTTTTTAATTTTTAATATTTTTATAAATATGTATTTACATTTTAATGTTGTTATTGTTATGTGTGCGGTTCGCTACCTAGACAAGCTTTCTTCCTATGAATGCAGCGAGTTGGAGCGAGACAGCGACAGGACAGGAAACTTTCTTCCTACAAGGAAGTGACGGGTGCAAGCGAGACGCCAGTTGCGCCACGCTCTTTTTATACATAATTCCAATAGTTTGTAGTTGCGTGCGATCACTTTCAGGGGTGATAAACAATTTAATCATTTTTTTTTATATCTCATCAAAGATGAAGAAGAATATGGAAGTCTGGGCATTTACGGGGCTAACGAGTGATCACTTTACACACGTGTAACATTCACCAATTCTACCCATTATTGACAACCACATTACTCAAATTCTTGGTAGTTCTATATGTATGACCCAATTTTGAAACATTGTTCTTGAATTTGATGAGATGTAAAAAAAAATATGAAAAAATAACTCCTGTAATTGGAGATAATCCAGATTTGTGAACAAGTATTTGGACACACTCAAAATGCTGTAAATTTAATAATTATTCCATATATAATTATGATTAAATTGCTGGATTGGTTGTGAACAAGTATTTGAACAGACTAAAAAAATTACAAAAATGAATATCCAGAATTATTTTTACCAAACATTTAAGTGAAGAGGAAGACCGAGGAAAACCTGGCACAATCCGGTATGTCAAATAATTAAAAGCGGCCGGGTCAGGAGTCAAAATAATCGCCAGGTATGTATGAGGAGTTGCGTGAATGTGGAAGAGGCGAAGAATGTTTGCAAAGACAGGATAGTTAGTATGGCGTTCTATTCTCTTTGCCTACCCCTGCTGGGAAGCGGCGTGATAGTTAGGTAGTTAGTTAGATAATATTTGAGTGTGTCCAAATATTCGAGTAGTGTGGTTGCCAATCATGGGTAGAAGGATGAATGTTACACGTGTGTAAAGTAATCACTTAACCAGCCTATGAATGTTATACGTGATCACTTTACCAGCATACGACAGGTCGTACGCCTTGTAAGTACTCAAACTTCCATATTATTCTTCATCTATGTTAAGATGTTAATATAAATAATTCCTTAGTGCACGAAACCCAGATTTGTGAACAAAGATTTGGGCACACTTAAATTACGGTGAAGAGAGAGATTTGTATTTGTATTATTGTATTATACCATGTATATGGCCAATGTTAAGTCGCAAATTAATTTTCTTAAATCCAGGTAATATTTAACGTAAATGACTTTTTTTATAAAAACACCGTTTTTTCATTAATAAAATTAGTTTTTTTCGAAATATGTAAATACATGGTTTTGAAAAGAAAAGAAGTTTAAAAAAATTATAATTTTTTTTTTTCAAAATCGTAGTTATGCAGGAGAAAGTGACCAAGTGCATTTTTTCAAAAACGTGATTATTGACTATTTGATATCTTACTAGCTTAATATTGCCGTGGAAAAATTCCCAAAGGATTTTGAAACTTGGAAGTATAATATATTGACTTCTTAAAATGACTAACTGCGTTGATTTTTATTTTCTTGCCAAACAAAAGTGACTTAAATGGCCCTCCTGAACATTTTACGTTTTGTTAGTTGGTCATTTTCTCCTGTATTTTTTTGAATTACCTAACGTCCAAGTGACTCTAAAATGTAGCTACGGCTTATGCAACACCGTTTATCATGTCCCTACTCAGGCTTCAACTTTATGAGTTTCATAGCCTATGCCTACTCGTGAGTGGATTTACTCTTTATGTTTAAACTTACTATAATTTCATGTAATTCATGAGTGAAAATTCTAGGCAAAAACATTCGCTATCTCGCTAGAGGCATGAGTTTATAAATTTCATTGATTCTAAGTTAGCAGTGAAATTACTTAGGTGTATGATTTTGATTCTTGATCTTACTCAGGTACCTAGTGGATCATATTCTTCAGTACGAATACGATATGTATGTATTCCAAAAAAATCAAATTCTTAAATATTTTTTTTTCTTATTTCCTCCTTTTCCGATCTCTATCCTTACTTGTTAATCTAAAGAAAATCTGCAAGTAGCCATTGAGTAGAGTCACCAATGGTTGTCGACGTGCGAATGGAGGTACACAGAAGTGTTTAGAGTCAGAAAGTAAAAGTATATGGATGTCGGGATCGCTTCTGGTTTACAGGAGGTTAGTGACCTAGGTCGGAACTCTCTGCTGCCTCCCGAGCGTATCTTCTGCCTTCTAGCTGGGATCTGGGATCTGGGATCTGGGATTTGGTATCCGGATCTGGGATCTAGGAGCCAAGAGCCAAGAGCCAAGAGCCGGGAGCCGAGGCCGAGAGAAGGACGACTGCAGGTTGAGGAAATACACGAGACAAGTTCCACTTTGAAATCTGAAATACTCATGTAGTATACAGAAATTCAATTCAATTCAATTCAATTAAATTAAATTGATTTATTTATAGTTAATATACACGTTACAAATTTAAATTTAAATCGTTTACATTAACAAAAATTGAAAATAAGTAAGAATACTATTGCCAAAGGTGTAGAACACTTGTATTTTTTCATATTAATGGAACTAATTTTTACCTGGCATTTGGCTGGCTTAAGTAATCACTTTATACATTTGTGAAACGTTCACCATGCTACCCATTATTGAACATTCATCTTTTGTTCGAGAATATTTAATGATTACATAATATCACAGCGCAGCGCCCTTGAGGTGGTGTTTTACGAAAATGGCGCTATATAAAATTTCTCAATTTTTTATTGTATTTTTTAAATATCATCATACACATAATAACAGATACGATAATGTGCCCTCAGTGAGTTCCCGTGTCAAGGGCACATTTTGCAATATTTAAAAAAAACTATACATGGGAAAATTGTTTATTACATGCAATACAAATATGATACGACCAATTGATGCGATCTATTTCAAATCTACCCATTTCCATTATTCATTTATCAATATCTCTTTTCTGTTTAGTTTATATTCTTAATGAATTTATGGATAGCGTTCATTTGACCAAAAATTGTAGATTAATTTTATGTTTTTCTGTATTTTGCATATTTTGGTTCTATGTACGTTTAGTGTTTAATATTTTTAGTATTTACTTCTGGTTATGCTTTTAAATAAAACTATAATTGTCCGCCTCCGTAGCGTAATGGTCAGCACGCTCGGCTATCTTTAAAAAAGGTTTGACATGATACTATCATAAAAAAAAGAAAAACGTCTCTCTCCAAGCACAAGAGCTCCGTCTCTTTTTTGGAGAGGCTCGCGCAACTAAAATTATAAGAAATCAAGTAAAAATGTATGGAAATTTTATAAAATTGACATTCGAAACATGGAGTTGGCAAAAGAAGGATGAAAGTATACTGAATGCAGTCGAAATGCGATCTCTCAGAAGAATGTGCGACAAAACGATGTATGACAGATGTTCGAATAGTGAAATAAGGAAGGAATCCAAAGATGAGACAAGCATTATCGATAAAATTAAGAAAGTTGCGTTGAGATAGATGGTTTGGACATGTAGAACGAATGAGTGAGAAAAGAACGGTAAAACAAATTTATGAGGTGAATGTAATTGGAAAAAGGAGCAGAGGAAGACCGATAAAAACTTGGCACTATCAGGTATGCCAAATAATTGAAAGTGGTCAGGTAAGGAGTCGAAATAAGTGGCGGGTATGTATGAAGAGATGCATGAACGTGGAAGAGGCGAAGAATGTTTGCAAGGACAGAGTGGTGTGGCGATCTATTCTCTCTGCCTATCCCTGCGGGGAAGCGGCGTGACGGTTAGTTAGTTAGTTAGTTAGTTATATTAAATAAATAAAAATAAAAATAATCTAAGGCCGAGTGTAACACTTTCACATGTTTGTGACACATGTGTATTTATCTACTTTTAATAGCCAAGGTCAATGTAACATCTAAACGTAAACAGCCTCTCTCTTATTCATCCCATTCACTTTTATTTCACCTTTCTTTCTTTCATCAATTTCGAACCTATCACAATACAATTACCAGGTACAGGGCTACATGGAAAAAACAGTCGTAAACTAATAATAATAATAAAACCCTTATCCGCACCCCAATGGTGCATAGGGCACTGTGTCTTATAAACGCAGTGTTATCATGATCGTTTTACTTATGAAGGAAAGGTGATCAGCCCTCCGCTTCAGGTACCAGTCCATGGTAATATTGAATAAATATTACAGTGAAAAAATCACTTTCATTTATTTTTACCCCCCTTGGGAATCGAACCCGGGACCTCCAGAACGGTAGCCGAGCGTGCTGACCATTACACTACGGAGGCGGACAAAATACTTGTTCACAAAATCTAGATTATCTTCAATTACAGGAGTTATTTTCATATTATTTATTGACATCTCATCAGAGATGAAGAAGAATATGGAAGTTTGGGAATTTACGGGCCTGACGACCGTCATAGGCATACTAATGAAGAGGTTCTGCTCAATAAAAAGCTTCTTTTCATCTCACCAATAGATGTCTCTAGTGAAGTTCTAGTGATTCAAGAATAATGTTTCAAAGTTGGTTCATAAATAAGGTTTAAGTGATCACTTTACAAACGTGTAACATTCACCAATTCTACCCATGATTGACAACCACATTACTCACTACTTCTTGGAAGTACTATATATATATGAACCAATTTTGAAACATTATTCTTGAATCACTAGAACTTACTACTGCTAGAGACATCTATGTATTGGTAAGATGAAAAGAAGCTTTTTACTAAGTAGAAACTATTTTATTAGTATGTGAGGTCCGAATCCTGGACTATATTCACACACATGAGAAACGCCAGAAAATATAATTTTCAGTTTTATTATTTGAGCTTATAATTTAAAATATACAGCGTAAAATATTCATTATGATATACGTTACGTTTTTTTTAATACACAGTGTTTAAAAATGATGCTGAATGCATTGAAACACGTGTCACGTTAGATTTTGAGAAATAGTGATACTTACCGAGTAAAATTTAAATTGAAATTTAATAAAAATTGTTTGCGGCTGTAGATTTCGGGTGACCCGGTACTTTCACCAAATAAGCCGAACTTTCTCCGCTGAGCGAACACAAAGGTAGCACTTGGTCGAGGTGTGGATGTATTGGGTGGTACATAACTCAGTATAACTGGTCTACAGCTTTTACAATGAATACAGTTATTTACTCAAGGTTACTATCGACAGACGACCTTAGGTAATGAAAACGTTATTCTTGACATATCAACAAAGATGAAGAAGAAAATGGAATTCTAGGTGTTTTCAGGACTTGCGATCTGTCATAAGAAAGTTTTAAAGATTAATTTATACACGTACCTATAAAATTTGCCGTTCTACACATGATTGATAACCACTTTACTAATCATTAATTTACTAAAAATTTAAAAAGTTTAAATACATATATATGTATATATATATATATATATATATATATATATATATATATATATATATATATATATATATATATATATATATATATATATGTATATATATATATATATATATATATATATATATATATATATATATATATATATATATATATATATATATATATATATATTTTTATATGTATAAACATGTAAATGTAAACATATAAATACACACGTCGCAAGTTCCTTCCCGAATTATTTTACATACTAAGAGACGGCTGAAAACATGATTTTTATCAAAAAATCAATGGGGAGATTTGTGAATGTTACTCATATATAAAGTGATTACTTAAACCAGTCTATGACAGGTTGTAAGCCGTCTAAATACATTCCAGACATTCATGTTCTTCTTTATCTATGTTGAGTTGTCAAAAATGTAAAAATCGCTCAGCAGTTGGAGTAATCGGCTAGTATGTAAAATGAGAAAATGCATAACTGTGGAAGAGGCGAAGACTGTTTACAAAAATCAGAATGGTGTGTCTTTTCATGTTCTCTGCCTACCCTTGCGGAGAAGCGGCGCGAGGCTTATTTAGTTTTTTTGGAAATTAAAACACATTTTTCAAACGCATCCGTCCTTTGACAATACCATTTATAACACATATGTGCATTTATATTCATTTTATTAATTTTATCAATGAGACATGCGACATATGGCGAACGCGATATTCGGAAAAAAATCTATGCAAATTCGTGGGCCAAACTGCAATACAATTAGAATGAAACTCTGTGTTTGCTTTGCACAAAAAAGTCGGGGCAGATGACGTTCTCGGATGCAAAGGACGAATGACAAAACACAGCATCAAAAAACTATTCAATAACATCTGACGTATGCAAGGACGAGGGTGACCATACTGCACATCTGACAAAAAAAAAATGCATATCCAAAAATGTATTTATATTTATATATATATATATATATATATATATATATATATATATATATATATATATATATATATATATATATATATATATATATATATATATATATATATATATATATATATATATATATATATATATATATATATAATATATATATATATATATATATATATATATATATATATATATATATATATATATATATATATATATATATATATATATATATATGTATATATACATATATAAGTTGGTTTTTACTATGTTATAATAAAATAACTTGAGAAAAATGTGTTCAAAATAAGTATTAATAATTTTAATTTTTTTTATTATTTTTGATTTATTTCTCATTTTATTTTAGTTTATTTGATTTATTTGCAAAGATTGTATGTATTGAAGAGCAAAAAATACAAGTCGCTACAATGTACTGTTCCCACGAAAGCATTTTTGCCTGGCATTTTTTATTAAATTTTAATTATCTCTCCTGTAAAATGGCCTAAAAGTTTTGGATTATTTCGTGATTGCCACACTCGGAACTTACATAATAATTATTGTACCACAAATTAGAAAAAGCCTAGTCACACTATATCGAAATACCCAATATGCAATAAGTAAAGAATGCATTATAGCCGCCAAAAAAGTGCATAAAAAGCGACTACGGAAGTGACCCAAGCGCTCGTGCCAAGTCTTCCGGATTCAAGCATTTTTTATGCAATTAATACCGAGTTTTTTTATTCTCGTGTTATATAAACAGGACAAAAAATGCTACCATATGCACCGGTATGCAAGAAATTGCATTGTTATTATCATATTGTATGGTTTCCTAATGGTTTTTTTGTGGTTTTATTGTATTTATAAATAATGGATATGTTGTGTTTTGGCGAGCGCTGTTTCGAAGATTAACTATGGATATTACATATACCTACTCAAGGTTTTCGAAGAGGAATTATATAAATTTTGAAAAACTGTGTACAACTATTCTTGAATAACATATAGCTATCGTGATTTTTAGAATGGTTTATTAGACATTTATTATATATCGCTCACTCCTTTCAACAACGTCATATATAAAAAAAATAGATTTTTCACGAGATAGTTTTCAATGTTTAAAAATATATGTAGTTAAATATTTCAAAAAGAAATATCAAGCCACACTAATAGATCTTTTTACTGCGCAACAGATCTTTTTAGAAACCTGACTGTTTTTTCTCCTTTTGAAAATATTCAGTATATTTAAAAAAATACTTAAACAATACATTGTCTTCAAAATGCAAAAACAACACTTACTGCCATGTAGGGGAAAAAATTATGTTAAAAAAATGCCGCTTTTTCTGGGATATAGTACATTTTTTGGGCATTCCGAAAACATGCACAACTAAAAACGCGACGATTTTTGATTTATGACGTTGTTGAAAGGAGTGAGCGATGTGTATGCACTATTATCATATTAATAAAATATGTTTATAACCACTCACCGAGATTTTTATGTCTACCAGTTTCTGTCTCTTCGTCAGGACAATCACTACCACAGCATGCAAACAATACTACCCTTCACTACCATAGCACTATTTACACACTCAAAACTACACAAAATGTTTAACACATGCGATTTTTGGTTGACCCGAAGACCAACATGCACTAAAGGTTGCAGCACAAACATGCTGCATATATGCAGTACTAAAGGCTGTAGCAAAAACATGGTTATATACCAATATTACTAACATTTTTGTAAAAAAATAAATAAGTAAAAATGACTTACCACAAAGTTAATGCTTTAATATTAATAATATTATCTTGACACTGTAATATTTATTCAATATTACCCTGGACTGGTACCTGAAGCGGAGGGCTGATCACCTTTCCTTCATGTGTTAACGATCATATGAAGCAGTGCCCTATGCACCATTGGGGTGCGGATAAGGGTTTTATTTTTATTATTTATATATTATCTTGTATTTATATAATGTAGAATTATTTATCATTATGCATATTCCAAAAAATAAAGCTTGTTATCAATTCCAAAGCTATGATAACGCTTTAACTACGATGTATAAAGTCGATACCACAAATTTTTTCAAACGTATTTATTGGTTTGGGATACACTTTGTGGAACATCTGTAGTTCTCGAAACTAGTCGTATTTACATTAATAAATTAAAAATAGGAGCGATTCTTTGAGCCACATCTGTTACTTATACTACTACTACTACCACCATCGCATAGTTTCTTTTTAAGGGTAGGCAGAGAGGATGGAACGCCACACTCTGCTGTCCTGACATACATTTCTAGCTTTTTTGACGTCCATACTTCTGGTCATACGTGCGCTCCGATTACGTAGACTTTTGACCATAACAGATATTAGGTTCTGATTGATCTGTTCGTGCCAAATCTTTTTTGGCTGTCATCGTTCTTCTTGACGTCGTCTGTCACTTGAGAGCAATTGTCCTTGTCTTGGGCAGCTCTGAACAGCATCTCCACGGTCCTGATCCCCGTCCAACCTCGTATATTCCGGAGCCAGGAGATTTTCTATGAGCAGATGTCAAAGTGTAATCATTTTTCCTTTCCAATTTCAACATATATTACCCAGTGTCTGAATTACAAAGAAAACGAAAACCAATCATTAAAACCGCATTTTTATTACCTCACAAAAAACACAATGGATCTTCATACTTTCCACCTCCTATACCCTTCAGCACACGCCATTCTATTAAGTTTCTTACCTCCAGTCATAATGGGACCTACCTCAATCTGCCAAAAACCAAATTCACTTTTTTTCATTCTCCTTTTTACCAGTATCCTCAAATTGGCGGCACATGCCTTTTTTTTGCTCCCAGTCTAAACCCTTTTCGGCCTATCGATTATTTTTTTGTTAACGTCTATCGAAAATCGGTTCTATCAAATTTCGCAATGTGGATGGCCAAACGATGTGTAGTCTGTTCGGTTCAAATGTACGGAACTAAAAAGAACTAACGAATTCTTTAAAATTCAACCTCAATAAATGAAATAAGCTTACAAAATCTTCTTCTTCTGCTTTTTTAAGGACTTTGTGAACAAGTATTTGGACACACTAAAAATGTTGTAAAAAATTATAAACGCAATTAACTTTTTTTCAGAGACCCACCAAGCTACCTTGTGTGTCTTGTCAGTAGAGTTCTTTATACATATGTTTTTTTTAATGTTTTTATCTATTTTAACCTGATATACACACAAAAAAGGAGAAAGAAAAATAAATTATTAACTATTTTACAATTTTAAAAGAAAACCTTCATTTTGCCTTTGAAATTGACATTGTTTGTTGAACCACTGGTTGAATTAAACCTCACTGTGAAACGTACAACCAACTTAGCAAAGTTTTATTAATATGTAATAGGCATTTTTCCTATTTATTATTAGAAAATAAATTAATATAAAACTTCTTCTTCTTCTTCTTCTTCTTCTGCTTTTAGGACTAGGTCCTGTCATTCTCGGGTCGGTCCTGGGAGGTGGAAGACCAGCTATCTCTCCACCGTTTAGGTGGTCTTCCTGGGGGTCTGTTCCCGCTTATGCTGCTGTCCGCTGCTATCCTCACCACTCGATCCGAACTTGCTCTTCCCACATGATTTCTACAGAAACGTCTTCTTTCTCTTTCCCATCGCACAACATCTTCGACATCGCAGATTTTTCTTTGCTTTGCTTACTAAATAGTTTCATTAATTTATTCATCAGTCAGATTGTGGTAAATTCTATCCATTTTTAAGTTAAGTTAAATATAGATTTATATTATCCACTGACACTTCGTGATGGAATTGCATTTTTAATTTATTATTAGATTGAAACCAATATTTTTAGCTTTTCCACTTTTTTATTTGACCAGCGACCGGGTTTTGTCGTTACCGACATCATCAGACTGGTGTGACCAGTTTGATGATGTCGGTAACGACGAAACCCGGTCGCTGGTCAAATAAAAAAGTGGAAAAGCTAAAAATATTGGTTTTAATCTAATAATAAATTAAGTTAGATAAATAAAAGTTAGTAAATAATATTGAAATGGCAAGTACCACTTGGTGAATGCCTTTTAAGTTTTACTAAGTAAATACAACTATTTCTTAAAATCTATTGTGACACGTGTTTCAATGCATTGCGCATCATTTTCAAACACCGCATCGGAGTAAAACTCAATAAATATATTGAATTCTGGGAATTATCAGATACTTTAGAATAAGGGTTTAAAAGGTGTCTTAACTTGATATGAAACATTTTGAGTGTGTCCAAATACTAGTTCACAAATCTGGAGTATCTTTAAAATAGGAGTTATTTTTCGTATTATTTTTTAACATCTCATCAAAGAAATCTCATCATTTTAGGGTCGTCAGGCCCGTAAATGCTCAGACTTCCATATTCTTCTTCATCTTTGATGAGATTTAAAAAAATAATATCTATGCCAATTATGAATCTCACTTATGTTGAAAACTGAACGCATTGCAAATGTGCATGTGTACAGTTTTATTTACATATTACTACTGTATATATGACAAACTAACTAAGCATTACGCCGTTTTCTCGCAGGGGTAGGCAGAGAGAATAGAACGCCACACCAATCTGTCTCCGCGATCAATCTTCGCCTCTTTCATCTCCTCATACACACACCCGCCGATTATTCAGGCTCTTGGTCTGATCACGCCCAAGTAGTTGAAATATACGATCATGCCAAGATTTTCTCAGACTTCCTCTGCTTTTATTTACAACTTCATACGCCTTGATTTTTTTTCTATTTTTTCTTCTCTCATTTGATTCACATGCCCAAACCACCTCAACACCTCAACAACATCATCCCTTCTTAATTTGATAGATAATACTTATCATAAATATTTTTTCCGCACTGAGAGATCGTATTGGGTGTGAATGAGGCCAAGAAGAAGAATAAATAAATTATATAAAATTTTAAACACATTTCATTCGAACGTGTTATACAGACAGTACTCAGCACAATATAAGATGAAAAGTATTGTTTAAACATTGTTAAACCCTTTATGAAATATTTTCCAAATGGCAACCCTTCAAGATAAATATTGACAAAAGAACACACAATAAGGCTTGCAATAACATCCCTTACAACAGAGTGCAGCACGCGTCTTTACAGATTACATCCCCAAAGTAATTAATACGGCGAGAATATAATGCGGGGTGGGACGTCGCGTTCACGTTGCACATATAATAAAAAATGTAATAAAAAACCATTAATATTACTTTTTCTATCGTAATACTGAAAAATTTGATAAAACATGTCTGAGATAATTTAATATAACATGGCTTTCTAATTTTATTCACGATCAAAAATAATCTTTTTTACCCTTATTTTTTAAAATTATTTTAATTGTTTTTTTCAAAACATATTACATGCATAAGTCATATATTGCTCACTCCTTTCAAGAACGTCATAAATAAAAAACTTGATTTTTCAGGAGAACGTTTTTAAAGTATAAAAATATAACACAATGGATTAAAAATAAATATTAAGTCACTCATTGAACTTTTTACTGTGCAACAGATCTTTTTAGGTAGAACCTGAAGGTTTTTCCTCCATTTGAAAAATATTTAGTCTATTTAAAAAAATAATTAAACAATACATTTTCTTAAAAATGCAACTACAACATTTTTTGCCCCGTATCGTAGTTCTTGTGGTATGTAATTTTTTTTTAACTCTTTATTTCAGCTTGACTAAGTAATGGGTGCAATACTTAGTCAGCCATTATATAATATATAATATCTATCCATTTTAATTAATTTAATTTTACCTGGTAAATACCACTAAAAAAGTGATACTTACAAAGTAAAATTTAAATTAAAAAAGACAATGTTTGCCTAGCTGGCCAAATTGATATTTTACCGGTAAAATTTTAAAACGGTAAAAAATACTAGAATATATATTTGAATAATTAAATAATATTTGGAAATAATTCCAGTGTTATAAAATGGAGTGAACACTTTACGCTGGGCCTTTTACGCTACTCCGACTCCCGCCATTTTTTGTCGCCAAAAAATAAAAACAAAAGACGATCCACGATGCGTCACGTGCTCGACTCTCACGCAGGGTAACGAAAACCCCAATATTTGCAACATTGAAGAAAACATGTTTGGCCGCACAATCGTCTGAGAGACCGTATTGCAGCTGCATATAGTCTTATTTCATCATTAACTCTACGCTTCACTTCCATACATGGTAAATAACCATTTTGTAATATTTATGTAACATTTAAATATTTAATAAGGAGGAGAAGAAGAAGAAGAAGAAGAAGAAGATGCTATAACACAAAATAAATGCCAAATCAATCAATTTATTAAAACCCTTATCCGCACCCAATGGTGCATAGGGCACTGCATCGAATTGACGCAGTGTTATCTTGATCATTACTTACATGAAGGCAAGGTGATCACTCTTGCGCTTCAGGAACCAGTCCAGGGTAATATTAAATAAATATTACAGTGTAACATCACTAATATTTATTTTCACCCCCCCTGGGAATCGAAGCCGGGACCTCCAGCACGGTAGCTAAACACGCTGACCATTACACCACGGAGGCGGACGAGGATAATCAATAATATAAAATTATATTTTAACTGGGTTTATACCCTTGTGAGTGTCCTAGCCTTCTCTACTATATTTTTTCTTTATAAAATAAAACAACTTTGTTTTAACCACTTTTTATTGGTACACTTTTTCCAACCGGTTTCAACAAGAACCATGTCATCATCAGGGTTTATGTACTAATTCTAAAACATTGAAATACTCACAGTTAGGTTATAGATAATTACCCTTCCCTTACGATACCAAAAACCTCCACGCACTCCGTACACCATATGAAAATGTAATTTAAAATTTTTGATTTAAAAACGGTAAAAAAAACTCCTAAATATTGCTTTTATTGAGCATTGCGCAGCGAATACGTCCATTCCAATATTTTATCAATATTTTTCTGTTTTAAAATATATTTTTAATTTTACTTAAAATATGATTGTGTCCCTGAATTATGTTTGTTTCGCTGTCTGTATTTCTTCCCAAGGCAGACTATCAGCCCTTTAAAACTAAATTGTATAAGCAAGTTTGTATGTTGCATATATATGCAGTTGCCAGCTAGTAGTGTGCGAGTGTCAAATGGCCACTTTTCAGGAGACACATTTGAAGAGCTAGAACTTTGGAAAGTAGTTATATAATAAAAATAACAATAAAACCCTTATCCGCACCCCAATGGTGCATAGGGCACTGTGTCATATAAACGCAGTGTTATCTTGATCGTTTACACATGAAGTAAAGGTGATCAGCCCTCCACTTCAGGTACCAGTCCATGTTAATATTGAATTAATATTACAGTGAAAAAATCACTTATATTTATTTTACCCCCCTTGGGAATCGAACCCGGGACCTCCAGAACGGTAGCCGAGCGTGCTGACCATTACACTACGGAGGCGGACAAATAATGATAAATAATTCTACATTATATAAATACAAGATAATATTTAAATATTAAAAATAAACCCTTATCCGCACCCCAATGGTGCATAGGGCACTGCTTCATATGATCGCAGTGTGAGCCTCCAGAACGGTAGCCGAGCGTGCTGACCATTACACTACGGAGGCGGACGTAGTTATATTGTGATACTTTTTATACTAATTAAATGAGTCAAAGTCTTGGCAATACGGTCATATATAATACGTTAGTACCTATATATGACTACGTTACATAGTTAAACTGCTTCAAATGCATCTCAAGTGACGTAGCCATTTGTCACTCAGGCTTTTCGCCTACCAACTGTCGATATAATTTAAAACAAAATTGTTGATTATAAACCCTGTCTGCACATGTATAAATCAATATGTAATACGGCTCGAGAGTATCTAAAAGAGCTGTGTATTTCAGACGAATCGGTTAATAGACGTCTCACGCTTCGATCGTCTACAACAACTGCTATGGGTAAAGTGATCTCACCAGATCTTAACCAGATGCAAGGCCTTTGGCATGGAATGTCCTGCTCTTCCACC
Organism: Brachycentrus maculatus; assembly: GCF_059751285.1. NCBI lineage: Eukaryota > Metazoa > Arthropoda > Insecta > Trichoptera > Brachycentridae > Brachycentrus > Brachycentrus maculatus. Next base: position 586,715 of record NW_028281123.1, on the reverse strand, counting down.
AGTAGCTGGAAACAGTGAGAGTGAAATAATATTTAGAAATTAAAACTGAAAACGCATTTGTTTACCAAATCGATTCCACAATATCCTTTTTATCAATTAAATTAAAGTAAAGCGCTCGTGAGGTAATATTTCACGAAAATTATTTAGTTTTTTATTATTGGTCATTCCATATACTATTTCGATAAATCAATAGATTTTTTCAACGTTACGTTCTTCCTTAAAATCTATTGTGACACGCGTTTCGATGCATTTCGCATCATTTTCAACCACCGTATGTGAAGCTAGGCCTAAATTTTAGAGTTGTGTCCTTTGCATCACAATAGATTTTAAGGAATAGTGGTATACAAGCGTGACTGCCGAATCAATTAATGAAATTCTTCACCTCAATCGAGATATCGACGTATGTAAAGCCAACTCAGCATTTTGATTATTGGCTATTTTTGATAACTGTAGTTATCTATATAACTTTAAACAAAAAATCATCTTAAAAAAACATCGCATATTATTTCGATAGACCCGCATAACAGGACCTGCAAAAAATATCGATAAAAACCGTCCCTTATGGCGAAGATCCATGGGGGTTAAAAGATCCGAAATATCGCGCCATATGTAGCCTTCTTCCGGTAGAAAAAAATCATGGCAAAAAACGCTAATTCTAAAAAATGAACTCTCTTTTTTTAGCCCACCTTTTCAATTTTTGTATTCGGATGTGTGAATTTGGGGGGTGAAAAGTTCGATTGCGTAAAAGATTGGCAAGGATGAAAGGATTGCATTATTTTTCGAGGAAATTGCAACCCTTTAACCGAGTATTTTTTGTCTAAATATCGGCAGATTGCTACTGTAAGGGTTGTTTGTAATAATTGTTTGAGTTGTTGATGGAAGGGTTGATTAGTTTTGAAAAAAAAATGCAGATGGTGATTAAAATATGAAAATATGGATTTCGGAAAGGTGAGACTATAATTTTTTATTTATTTATTTTGAGTAGGAAACGGAACATTTTTTTTCGAAATCATCGAGGATATTTATTGTATTGTATTCCCCAATAATGGACTTAGATCGGAAAGTACTAATTTTTATTCTAAGGCCTTAATATAGATATTCCTAAAACTAAAATGTATGTATCTCAAAATTTATTGCACTTTCATCATTTTAATGTAATTAAAATTATAATTTAATTTATTTTGTATATTAAAAGCATTAATAACTTTGTGGTATGGTAATAAAACATTACTTACAATTCATTGTTTACTTTCTGTAATACCACTTATTTAAACAGTTATTTGTGACTACCGGTTATTCATTTGTTATCTTTCTCTCTTTCAAAATTTTTATTTTTAAACAAATTTCAAATCGTAAAAATTTTATTTTAATTTTAATGACCTGATTTTCCGAAACCGGTAGTCACAAATAAGTGTTAAAAAAGTGGTATTACACAAAGTAAACAATGAATGGTAAGGAGAGTGTTTTTTTTAAATATTTTTTATTATTTATTCAATACCTTCTTCTTTTAAGGGATGGATAGTGCTTAAAAGAAGAAGGCTGTTGATAGTAAATGTTGAAATCCAAAAAAATAAGTAGTCTGAATGTCAATTATGGGTAGAATGGTGAATGGTACACGTGGTAACGTAATCACTTCACCAGCCTATGACAGGCAAATACCCAGCAAATATCCCAGTAAATACTTAAACATTCATATTCCTCTTCTTTGTTATTATTCAATTATTTAAAAAAAGATTGCAAAATTATTCTTAAAAAGCCCAGAACTTACCCTTAAAAATTAGTATTTGAAGAACTTAATGTACCAACAATTTTAGAATTTTTTAATAAAGTCTCCATCTTACAATTCTCTATCATTGTCCACCTCCGTAGTGTAATGGTCAGCACGCTCGGCTACCGTTCTGGAGGTCTCGGGTTCGATTCCCAGGGGGGGGGGGTCTAATAAATATAAGTTTTTTTTTCACTGTAATATTTATTCAATATTACCCTGGACTGGTACCTGAAGCAGAGGGCTGATCACCTTTCCTTCATGTGTAAACGATCAAGATAACACTGCGTTTATACGAAGCAGTGCCCTATGCACCATTGGGTTTTATTATTATTATTATCTTACAAACATCTAAAGAAAAAACAACTGTAGTGCGAAATTCACGTAACTCTAGATTTTCTAATAATTTTATACTGCAGAGATGTACATCAACAACAGTGTTAAATCATTATACGTACGTTAGTAAAAAAAAACTTAAAAAATAAATTTAAAAAACATAAAAGACTCACCCCTACCTGGACTCGATACCAAGGAATATTAAATGATATTTATATTTTGAATTCACTTTGTTTATAAAAAAAATTATAATTGTAACAATTTAGCAGAGGAAGACCGAGAAAAACATGGTACTGTCAAGTATGCCAAATACTTGAAAGTGGTCGGGTTAGGAGTCGTAATAATCGGCGGGTATGTATGAGGAGATGCATGAACGTGGAAGAGGCGAAGAATGTTTGCAAGGACAGAGTGTGGCGCTCTATTCTCTCTGCCTACCCCTGCGGGGACGCGGCGTTATGGTTAGTTAGTTAGTTAGTTAGTCAGTTATAATTGTAAAACGAACTCCCTCTCTAAATCTAAGTATCTACTCGTACTTTATTAGAGAGGTAGAAATTTGAAATGTTTTGTATATAAGTATACCAACATTGTAAAAATAAAAAACGAGATGTCAAATTGTAAAAATAACTCTTAAGCGGAGAAACCCTGATTTATGAAAAAGCATTTGGACAGCAAAAATGTTTTTGGATTAATTTTTTTATATTTTTTATTTTTTAAAATATTAATGTTAGAATTTTGGCACTTGTCCCCTTTGCATCTTCCGGCCTCATTTAGTCAAAAACGCATCCAAATAAACAATTGAAATGATCGCCTTTATCAAACCATCGACGGAGATCGTTTAGCGCAGTATCTGGGAGCTCGCTCGCGAAAGGGCATGGTAGCCCAGGAACGGAGATGCCCATATACGCTGAAACATTCGTCCGAGATACCAAATCCCAGCAGACGGGCGGGAGACAATCCATTCTAATCCTAAAATGGCCATGCCGAATTCTTCCAGAGGCTTTTTCGGGTCACCATGCCCTTTTTTGCCGCAGGTTAGATGCCCGCTCTTTTTCCCAAAGACTAAAGATTTCGCTCACTCCTTTAAACAACGTCATATATCAAAATCTTCAGTTGTGCAGGTTTTCGGAAATGCCCAGAAAATGTACTATATCCCAGCAAAAGCGGCATATTTTTTACTTAATATTTACCCGCTACAGGGCAGAAAGTGTTGTTTTTGCTTTTTAAGAAAAGGTATTGTATACGTATTAACATATACATACATAAATAAATGTAGAATTCAATGCAATAAACCTTGTTTAATTTTGGATATATTACCCAACAATTCAATTTGGAATTCTACCAACTGTCTGCAGTTACAATAAATAGGTATTATTGTACCCAGAAAAAGGGGCATATTTTTAACTTAATATTTACCCGCTACAGGGCAGAAAGTGTTGTTTTTGCATTTTGAAGAAAAGGTAGTGCTTAATTTTTTTTTTGAATGTACTAAATATTTTTCAAATGAAGAAAAAAACTTCAGGATTTACCTAAAAAGATCTGTTGCACAGTAAAAAGTTCAATAAGGGGCTTGATATTTATTTTTAATAAATTCAATTATATTCTTAAACTTAAAAAACGATCTCCTGAAAAATCGTGTTTTTTTATATATGACGTTGTTGAAAGGAGTGAGCGATTTGTGGTCCGAGTTTGAATATCATTTGAGAGAGAATTTGCAAGGCGAATTTCGAAAAATACAATTTTCGGCTTAGGTTTGTTCAGATATATTTCGAATATATTTTTCAAGTAAGAAAATACTTCCAACTGCGTAGTGTAGTGGTTAGAATGATTGGCTACTATACTGGGTGTTCCGGGTTCGATTCCCAGGGGGGAGAAAATAAATATATGTTTTTTCACTCTCATAATTACTTATTATTATCCGGCTGATCTTCTTGCCTTTCTATAATAAACGATCGAATAAACATTGCGTCAATTTGATGCAGTTCTCTATGCACCAAATGGTGCGGATAAGGGTCAGTAGTAGTAGTAGTAGAGCCTAAAATAATATTTAAAGACTTCCATATTCTTCTTCATCTTTGATGAGATGTCAAAAAATAATTTAAAAAATAACTCCTATAATCGGAGATAATCCAATATTTATGAAGTATTTGGACACGCTCAAAATGTTGTAATATTTAAATTTTTCTTCGTAGGCAGAAAGAATAGAACGCCACACTACTGTGTCATTGCAAACAGGAGTTCCAAAAAAATGAGTAGTGTGGTTGTCAATAATAGGTAGTGAGTTTGACTAGTGTGGTTGTCAATCATGGGTAGAATTGATGAACGCATGTGTAAAGAAGTGATCACTTAACCAGCCTATGACAGGTCATAAATTATGTAAATACCCAGACCTCCATATTCTTCACCTATGTTGAAATGTTAAAAAAAGTTTTTTTTTAATCATTAATTTTTCCAGCATTCCCTCTCCTTTTTTTTTCTTTATCAATCTTTTTGCGAAGTTAATTACTCATTTTTTTCTTTAATGTTTTTTTGCGGATACTTTGTGGCACATTTTAAATTGTTTAAAAAATTAAACAGCTTTGTTTTAACCACTTTTTTAATTTTATTACTAACACACTTTGACAAACCGGTTTCGACAAGAACCTTGACATCATCAGGGTTTATGAAATTCCAAAACATTAAAATACTAAAAAAAAACATTAAAATACTCATAGGTAATTAAGTAAGTGGAAGTTTTTGGAAAGGGAATGTAATTAACCGTGAGTATTTTAATGTTTTAGAATTTAATTAACCCTGATGATGACAAGATTCTTGTCGAAACCGGTTGGTTAAAGTGTATTAATAATAAAATAAAATAAAAAGTAGTTAAAACAAAGTTGTTTAATTACAATATTTTGAGTGTCCAAATACTTGTTCACAAAATCTGGATTATCTCCTATTACAGGAGATATATTTTTTTTTTGACATCTCAACAAAGATGAAGAAGAATATGCAAGTCTGGGCATTTACGGGGCTGACGACCGTCATAGGCTGGTTTAAGTGATCACTTTACACACGTGTAACATTTACCAATTCTTCCCATTATTGACAACCACACTACTCAAATTCTTGGATGTTCTATATATATGAACCAATTTTGGAACATTGTTCTTGAATCACAAAAAAATAATAATAATAATTATGTCCACCTCCGTAGTCAAATGGTCTACCGTTCTGGAGGTCCCGGGTTCGATTCCCAGGGGGGGTCAAATAAATATAAGTGTTTTTTTCACTGTCATATTTATTCTATATTACCCTGGACTGGTACCTGAAGTGGAGGCCTGATCACCTTTCCTTCGTGCGTAAACGATCAATATAACTCTGCGTTTATATGACGCAGTGCCCTATGCACCATTGGGGTGCGAATAAGGGTTTTATTTTTATTATTATATATTATAATAATAATATGAAAGTTGTTTAATTTTATAAAGTTTAATTATTAATTCATTTTGTATTAATTAACATCGCAAAGGTGGTGGTATCTTTGTCCACTGCCCCACAGTGCTACTACGAGTTCCGAAACTGGCACAATTGGCGTCCCCTGCGGTACACCAAAGGGCCCGATATGGAATGCGGTCTCTCCTAAAGCAGATCTGCGCGCAGCCTCCCAGATTAGGTCTTCTAGGCTGTGGCGGTTTTTTGGGGAGCTTTGGAGCGTGTCACGACGGAGGTCCTTGCTTGAGATTTAGGAAAGGGAATCGACTATAAACTAAGCGAATAAGTCTGGAGACAGGGTATTCCTTTCTATGACATATCGCTCTCTCCTTTCAAGAACGTCAAAAATAAAAAAATCGTAAATTTTCAGTTGTGCATGTTTTCGGAATGCCCAGAAAATGTACTATATCCCAGCAAAAGAGGCATATTTTTAACTTAATATTTACCCTCCACAGGGCAGAAAATGTTGTTTATGCATTTTGAAGAAATGGTATTGTTAAATTATTTTTTTAAATTTACTAAATATTTTTCAAATGGAGAAAAAAAACCTTCAAATTTTACCTAAAAAGATCTGTTGCACAGTAAAAAGTTCAATAAGTGGCTTGATATTTATTTTCAATACATTTCATTATATTTTTAAACTTGAAAAACGATCTCTTGAAAAATCAAGTTTTTTGATTTATGACGTTCTTAAAAGGAGTGAGCGATATGTGGAATATATTGCGATATATGCAATTAAAATCTACAATACAATTTTTTTGACATCTGAACATATTTATTTATCAAACGATCATTAGTTGTCACATCACATAAATACAAATTATAACAATGTAGGTCAAAATATAGGTCAAAATACCTTTATTGATTGATTTGGCGTTTAATTTGTAGAACTCCGTTTTAATTTATGTATTAATTTTAAATCAGATTTTTTGAGTCCACTAAGTTGTATTTTATTAACGAAAAACATAGAACATTATATTGTGACAATTGTTTCGCCTTGTTAGGGCATTATCAAACGAATGTCACACATAATTGTCACAATTGTCACAATATAATTTTATCACAATTGTCACAATATAATTTTTTATGTGTTTTTGTTAATAAAATACAGCTTACTAGACTCAAAAAATCTGTGTTTGATTTAAAATTAATGCAAAAATCAAAATACCTTTGGCCAAATACTTAGCTCTTCTCCGTCTTATTCCTTATTACTGTGGGTTGTGACCCTTGTGGAAACAATGACTCTTCTCTAGTTATCCCTTAACTGCGTTGTACGTAGCGCTCCAACTACCGAGGTGCCTGCTTAAAAATACTTTGTACTACTACTACTACTACTACTACCAACACGCCGTTTCCCCGCAGATGTCGACAGAAAGGATGGAACGCGACACTCTTCTGTCTTGACATACACTCCTCGCCTCCTTCACATCCATACATCTAGTTATACATGCCCTCCTATTACGCAGACTTTTGACACCACCAGATTTTAGGTTCTGATTGATTTGATTGTGCCAAGTCTTTTTCGGTCGTCCTCTTTCTGTTTTCACATTCGCCACATATATTTTCTTCGTCATTCTCTCGTTCTCCATTCGCTTTTCGGAAAAAATTCTTCGTTCTTCTTGTTTTTAAAAATACGGGATCTATCAAAGGCTGGTTGAATGATCATTTCACCCATGATTGACAAACACACTACTAAAATTTTCAGAACTCCTAATTGAAATTATCAAATGTCCCCCACCTTGCTTCCTCTACCCTTGCGTACATACATACGTCATTAGCGCATAAAAACAACAGTAAGGTTGCACTGTGCATTTGAAATAGTCAGACAGTAATTTATTCAAAGTTCAAGGGTATTTTGCGAGAAGCGTTGTGTCTAAAATGCACATATCGCTCACTCTTTTTAAGAACGTCATAAATGAAAAATCGTCAATTTTCAGTTGCACATGTTTTCGGAATGCCTAGAAAATGTGCTATATCCCAGCAAAAGAGGCATATTTTAAACTTAATATGTACCCGCCACAGGGCAGAAAATTTGCATTTTGAAGAAAAGGTATTGTTTAATTATTTTTTTAAATATACTAAATATTTTTCAAATGGAGAAAAAACCTTCAGGTTTTACCTAAAAATATCTGTTGCACAGTTAAAAGTTCAATAAGTGGCTTGATATTTATTTGGTAGGTACTTAGATCTGTTTAAAAAAAAAAATTAAGCAAATTTTTAAATTGAAACAAACTTAGATAATTAATTTATAACATTTTGAGTGTGTCCAAATACTTGTTCACAAAATCTGGATTATCTCCAATTACAGGAGTTATTTTCATATTATTTTTTGACATCTCATCAAAGATGAAGAAGAATATGGAAATCTGGGCATTTACAGGGCTGACGACCGTCATAGGCCGGTTTAAGTGATCACTTTACACACGTGTAGCATTCACCAATTCTACCCATTATTGACAACCACACTACTCAAATTCTTGGAAGTTCTATATATATATATGAACCAATTTTAGAACATTGTTCTTGAATCACTAGAACTTCACTAGACACATCTATAGGTGAGAGGAAAATAAGCTTTTTATTGAGCAGAAACTCTTATATTAGTATGTGAGGTCAGAAACCTGGATTATTATCACACACATGAGAAACGCCAGAAAATATAATTTTTATTTTTATTATTCAAGTTTATAATTTGACCAGATATTTTATTTAAAAAAAGAAAAAAAATAACTCCTATAATTGGAGATAATCCAGATTTGTGAACAAGTATTTGAACACACTCAAAATGTTGTAAATCCGTAATAGTTCATAAGGAACTGTCACGAGAGGTGGTATCATACATGATAAAACTAGTGAAGGACATTGCTACCATAGACCAATCTAGAACGCAAAATGCCGAACCCTCTTCTAGTGGAACGGAAGATCTGCTGACGACAGTCAACAGTCCGGCTTCTCCTGAGGAGTTCTACGTGGTTTTCTCCCAGCAATAAAAAAAATGCTGAGAAGTCCCTGATGTCTGTGGCCCATACTACATAGATTATCTCTCCTGTTTCCAATACAGATTAAAATAAAACATTTTTTAAGTTAAGAAACAAAAATCCATTTAATGACCTTGTACGTAATAATAATAATTAAACCCTTATCCGCACCCCAATGGTGCATAGGGCACTGAGTCATATAAATGCAGTGTTATCTTGATCGTTTACACATGAAGGAAAGGTGATCAGCCCTCCGCTTCAAGTACCAGTCCAGGGTAATATTGAATAAATATTACAGTGAAAAAAGCACTCATATTTATTCTTTCCCCCCCTGGGAATCGAACCCGATTCCTCCAGAAAGGTAGCCGAGCGTGCTGACCATTACACTACGGAGGCGTACGTAATAAGCAAGGTAAATAAAAAATGCTATTCCCATTATAAAAAAAATGTTGTGGTTAGCGCGTTAGGTTACCGTGCTAGAGATCCCAGTTTCGATTCCCAGGAGAGTCAAAGAAAATATGACATCGATGCCATGCTTTATGCACCACTCGTGTGTAGATAAGCGAAGAATGAATAAAACACATTTATATATTTTTTTAAATCATAGAATTTAAAATGGTTTTAACATTACAAATTAATTTTCCTGATAGGCGTTTAGTAAAAAATACTTCATACAAAATGTCATCGTTCATGGCAAAATATTCGCGCTATGACTGGTTTAACACCATTAAATCGATACGGAGTTGCGGAAACGCAACTTTCCAATATCGATACGCAAAAATGTATCATCCAGTGGCGGATAATCATAAAGGTGAAAGAAGCACGCTCGTAGCATCAGGAATATTAATAATAATAATAAAACCCTTATCCGCACCCCAATGGTGCATAGGGCACTGTGGCATATAAACGCAGTGTTATCTTAATCGTTTACACATGAAGGAAAGGTGATCAGCCCTCCACTTATGTAATATAATATGGTAATATTGAATAAATATTACAGTGAAAAAATCACTTATATTTATTTTACCCCCCTTGGGAATCGAACCCGGGACCTCCAGAACGGTAGCCGAGCGTGCTGACCATTACACTACGGAGGCGGACAAAAGGAGATTCATAATCAATCCTTCCCTCTTAAAATTTACAGCTTAGAAAATATGATTGCAGTCAGAAATACGTTAGGGAGTCGCTATAAGAAATTTTAAAATAAAAATTGTCATCTCTTTAATTTTGGTACTCTACAGGCCATATTTGGTCTATACCATATTCCACATATACTTTGCAAGGGTAGACGACTTGCCAACCTCCAAGTTTTGCAATAAGACCTCAAGGTTAAGCAATTCGTTTAATGTAAATATTATATTGTACAGTTTGGTAGTAAGTCTATACAATTTACATATAATCTCACTGAAATGACGCCTCAGAGGAATGTATACAAATATGTATGATAATTTAAATTTATATATTTTTCTCTAATTTTAAACATTTTTTTTACTGCAGATAAATGCTAGAAGAAAGATGAAGGTGAGAGCTAATTAAAACGTAATTTTTCTTTTAAATCTATAAAAAAAAATAAAAGCATTTATTATCATTATGAAATCATTAAAAAATGGAAAAATATTTTAAAACCATTTACTTGAAAGTGGTTAGTTAGGAGTCTTAACAATCGGCGGGTATGTATGAGGAGATGCATGAACGTGGAAGAGGCGAAGAATGTTTGCAAGGACAGAGTGGTGTGGCGCTCTATTCTCTCTGCCTACCCCTGCGGCGAAGCGGCTTGATGGTTAGTTAGTTTTTTTTTTATTTTTTATTATTATTATTATTGGCTTCACTAGCTAGTGTTATATTTAATAAATTGCGTCCTTTTAGATTGTACTTTAGCCGAGAAAGTATTGCATTTTAGCATTGTAGCCAAAAATCAAGGTTAAATAATGCATTTGTGGGCAGATTCAGATATTAAAGAGAAACGAATAAATTGTATATTTCGATATTTTACTAACATCTTAACATAGAAGAAGAATTTATTGATAGCGAAATATAGTATATATAGCATCCAAGGATTTATATTGCCCTTGAGGCAGTAATTTATCAAAATGTAATTATTATTTCATAAAATCTATCGGTACACGTGTTTCGATGCGTTCGCACATTAATATACAGTGTTTAGTGTTTGAATATGATGCGTATGCGTCGAAAAACGTGTCATAATAAACTTTAAATAATGGTGGTATTTACCAAGAAAAAAATAAATAAAAAAAGGATAGATTATTATCACAAAGTGACTGCGAATCAAATAATTAATTTTTTAGTACGTATGGGATGGTTTGATGGCGCGGAAACAATGACTCTGACCAAGCAATCCTCCCATAAGTTGCAAGTTGCACAGAGGAGTATGGATCGAATTATGCTTGGAATAAAATTAAGATACAGAAAAAGGAAGGATTGGATCCGACGCCAGACACAGGTCTATGACGTGGTAGAGCGAATTGCTTGGCTGAAGTGGAAATGGGCCGATCACATAGCCAGAATGACCGACGACAGATGGACGAAACGCGTTCTGGTGTGGAGACCGAGGAACCAGAGGCCTCAAGGACGTCCACCGATGAGATGGGTGGACGACATCAGGAAGTTTGCTGGAAGACAGTGGATGGGGACGGCGCAGGATCGGGAGGAGTGGAGGCGGAAGGGGGAGGCCTATGTCCAGCAGTGGACCTCAACGGGCTGATATGATGATGATGGGATGGTTTTGTTTGTTTTAAATGTAAATGAAAACATATATCAAGAAATTGTTTGTTAAAAAATACAAATGAAAATTATAACTATAAATATGAATAGAAAATGAAAACGATTTTTGATTTATGACGTTCTTGAAAGGAGTAAGCGATATGTACCATTAATCTATTATTAGCTATTGCAAATACTTTAATCGTTATGCATACCTGTTTTTCATGATCCAACAATGTTCATAGTAATCTCGACCGGAAAGGGTTTGGAAACGGATTTGGGTCTTTATTCTGCGTAATACAACATACAGGATCTAAAATTAAATCACATTTTACATCCGGATTGATGTTGCATAATATATCAAGTACCTTTTATCATATCAGTCTAGTAGATTCTTCTATCATGGACAACGTCACCTAGGCCATGCCTTCGAATCTTGTTTTTTTTTGCAGCATCCAAGAGTTCTTTGGTCTTCCTCTAGATGTCTTTCGAGGAAGATCCACGGCAATTGTCTGGTTCACAATATGATCAGGTTCTCTGCGTCCTATGTGCCCATACCATCTCAATTGCCTTTCAACATCATACGGTCTTTCATTAATTGATTCGGCAGTAACTTTTTGATAATATCTTTCCATTTTTAATTTTACTTGGTAAATAAAATAATAAACTTAAAATCTACTGTGACAAGTGTTTCGATGCATACGGTGTTTGAAAATGCGGAATGCATCGAAATACGTGTCACAATACAATAGATTTAAGAAAAAGTGGTTTTTATCAATTTAAATGATAAAGCTAAACACATTTAAACTATGAAATTTTGTATTAATTGTTACTATTATTTTGTATTATTATTTTGTTTGTAAATAAAAATAACACGTGACACTGGCAGAAACATCTTTTCACTGGGTGACTGCCGATAAATAATAAAAAAAATCATTAAATAAAATAATAAACTTTATAAATTTAATTTTAAATATTTAGGAATTAAATATTTCAATAAACTCCATAAATAAATTTAAACAAAAAGAGATGAAAAAAAATTCTTAAGAAAAAAAATTATGCTCATTACATATAAATCTTGAAAAAAATACATAAAAAGACAATTATACCATTAATTATATAAAACATCAAGCCTTGAGTGTAAGTCCCTCTCCAAGCACAAGAGCTCAGTCTCTTTTTTGGAGAGGCACAGCGAATCTATAACTATAAGTATAAGTAATGTATAAATGTTTAGAAATTGTATTATGTTGTACCTACATACTTAAAAATGTAACTATATTAAATAAATAAAAAAAAAATATTAATTTAAATTTCATATATGAAGCACACTTTCATTGAACGGTATGAAAGGTTTTTTTTATTTTTTGTAATTAGGTAGGTACCTTGACTCGAGTCCCGGATTAGCAGAGTCCGCCACTGGTCCGGCCCGCGGCCCGCGGGCACGGAAATGCCAGTCTGGCCCTTCCGATAGCAACTGCCAGGGTCAGATCAAGGTAAATTTGAACCTTCGATCAATGTTTGAAAAGTGCCGAATCATCCCTTGCCCTCGACGGAGCAGAGAGTTACTGCCTTACTATCCTACCTGCAGACAAGCCTCTAGAAGTTAAGGCGCTGCTGGTTATTATTTCCTTAAGAAAATTAATTTTCGAATGGTGAATTGAGAAAATAATGCCAGGTTGAGAATAATTTACTTATTTCAAAACATATTACATACTTAAGTCATATATATATATATATATATATATATATATATATATATATATATATATATATATATATATATATATATATATATATATATATATATATATATATATATATATATATATATATATATATTGTCCGCCTTCGTAGCGTTCGATTCCCAGGGGGGGTCAAATAAATATTAGTGATTTTTTCACTCTTAAATTTATTAAATATTACCTTGGACTGGTACCGGAAGCGGAGGGCTGATCACCTTTCCTTCAAGTGTTAACGATCGAGATAACACTGCGTTTATATGATGCAGTGCCCTATGCACCATTGGGGTGCGGATAAGGGTTTGAATGAATGAAAATATATACATATATATATATATATATATATATATATATATATATATATATATATATATATATATATATATATATATATATATATATATATATATATATATATATATATATATAATATTTCCGATAAGTTATTCCTATAAAATTTTTCATTTTGGGACATGGGATTTAGGTTAACAAGACTGAAACACAAATAAGAGAGTTACATTTTTTTTTTTAAAAATTAACAAAACTAGTACATGGCAAAATATAAAAAAATATACATGTATAATAAATAGGCATGTATAAAAAGGTAAGAAGCATGTTTAAAAGAAATAAATGAGAAAATACAACTGAGAATACTATGAGAAAAATTAACCTGTAAAATATAATATAGATGAGCATTATCAGTGAAATTAAGGTGTCTAAAGAACGGCAAAACTAATAGATGAGGTGTAGTTAGAAAGAGATGACCGGGGAAAAATAAGTATGAACAAATATTTCAAAATGGTCGGGTCAGTATTCAGAATAATCAGTGGGTATGTATGTCCGCCTCCGTAGTGTAATGGTCAGCACGCTCAGCTACCGTTCTGGAGGTCCCGGGTTCGATTCCCAGGGGGGTCAAATAAATATTAGTGATTTTTTCACTGTAATATTTATTCAATATTACCCTGGACTGGTACCTGAAGCGGAGGGCTGATCACCTTCCCTTCATGTGTAAACGATCAAGATAACACTGCGTTTATATGACGCAGTGCCCTATGCACCATTGGGGTGCGGGTGAGGGTTTTATTATTATTATTATTATGTATGAAGAGAAGCATGAATATGGAAGATACGAAGATTTTTTGCAAAGAGTATCTCTCGAATCTACCTTCTCTATTCTAAGGTGTGTTGAGATGGTTTGGACATGTAGAACGAATGAGTGAGGAAAGAACGGTAAAACAAATTTATGAAGCGAATGTTAGTGGGAAAAGAAGCAGAAGAAGACCGAAAAAAACATGGCACGATCAGGTATGCCAAATACTTGAAAGTGGTCAGATTAGGAGTCGTAACAATCGGCGGGTATGTGTGAGGAGATGCATGTACGTGGAAGAGGCGAAGAATGTTTGCAAAGACAGAGTGGTGTGGCGTTCTATTCTCTCTGCCTACCCCTGCGGGGAAGCGGCGTGATGGTTAGTTAGTTAGTTTTTTTTTAATAGAGTTTCTCTCACTGCTATGTGGATTATACGCAAAAATATTTTTTATTGTTAGTTTTTCGCTATGTTAAACTTCAAACACTTTATTAGAATGGACACAATAGTATTAAAAAAGGTAATACTGGGAAAATAGTAATAAAAATACTTTATTTTAACAACGTAATATTTTAATTTTGACTAATTTATATACCTACATTATGTACGTATTTATTTATAGTATTATTTTGTGGCTAATAATATCTTTGGGTGTGTGCGACCTTGTTCTGTAAAGGTGCATTATTTTTTGCAATTTTTCACTACGACAAAGGCTGAATGCAATTCCGGATACCAAACCGTAAGATTTTTTTATGCATTTATTACTGCAATATTAGATAAACAATATTTCGTGGGTACTGCGAATTTATTGGACGGATGCAGTCAATAATAAATGAATGCAGTCGGTAACAATTTAGTTTTTGCTTGAGAACATGCCTTTATCGTGTTTTTATCAAGTATATATAAACACCTACATTGGAAGCTTCCACTGCAATCCCGGATCCAATACAGAAGCTCTAAGCTTATTGAATGTATTTTTAATTTTAGATTTACTTAGTAAATACCACTATTTATTAAAACCTGCTGTTATTTTTTTGACATCTCATCAAAGATGATGAAGAAAATGGAAGTCTGGGCATTTACGGACTGACGACCTCATAGGCTAGTTTAAGTGATCACTTTACACAGGTGTAACATTCACCAATTCTACCCATTATTAACAACCACACTACTAAAATTCTTTGATGTTCTACATATACTGCAATCCCCGATCCTATACAGAAGCTCTAGGCTTAAAGAATGTATTTTTAATTTAACTTTTACTTGGTAAATACCACTATTAATTAACATCAGGGGTTATTTTTTTGGCATCTCATCAAAGATGAAGAAGAATATGGAAGTCTGGGCATTTACGGGCTGACGACCTCATAGGCTGGTTTAAGTGATCACTTTACACACGTGTAACATTCATCAATTCTGCCCATTATTGACAACCACACTACTAAATTTTTTGGATGTTCTACATATACTGCAATCCCGGATCCAATGCAGAAGCTCTAGGTTTCGTGAAGTTATTTTTATTTAACTTTTACTTAGTAAATACCACTATTTATTAAAATCTAGGGTTATTTTTTTGACATCTCATCAAAGATGATGAAGAATATGGAAGTCTGGGCATTTATGGGAACTAATTTCGAAACGTTGTTCTTGAATCAGTAGAACTTAACTAGATCTATTGGTGAGATGAGAAGAGGCTTTTTATTGAGCAGAAACTCTTTTTATTAGTATGTGAGGTCCGAATCCTGGATTACAATCACATACATGAGAAACGTCAGAAAATTTCATTTTCATTTTTATTATTTTAGCTTATAAAGTGACCAGTTAATTTATTTACAACATTTTGAGAGTGACCAACTCCTATAATTGGAGATAATCCACATTTGTGAACAAGTATTTGGACACACTCAAAATGTTGTAAAATCTACTGTGACTGCATCATTAATACATTGGCATGGCTTTCAAAAGATTCAAAACAAGAATCAGGAATATGAACCATTATTTTTAGATTTCGCGTTTAATTTGTAGAACACTATTTTAATTTATATAATAAATGTTAAAATCGAACACTGATTTTTAAGGTCTACCAAATTGTATTTTATTTTTATTGTCAATCATATTTTTTAAATCATATTTTTGTATGGTGTACGGAGTGTGTGGATGTTTTTGGTAGGGGAATGTAATTAACTATGAGTATTTTAATGTTTTAGAATTTAATAAAACCCCGATGATGACAAGGTTCTTGTCGAAACCGGTTGGTTAAAGTGTACTAATAATAAAAAAGTGTTTGAAACAAAGTTGTTTAATAGATTTATATTATCCACTGACACTTCGTGATGGAATTGCATTTTTAATATATTATTAGATTAAAACCAATATTTTTAGCTTTTCCACTTTATTTTTATTTGACCAGCGACCGGGTTTCGTCGTTACCGACATCATCAGACTGGTGGGAGGCTATACAAATTGTTATGTTATAGGAGGCTATACAAATTGTTATGTTATGTATCAACTCCTGCCTTGTTTTATATATAACATAACAATTTGTATAGCCTCCCACCAGTCTGATGATGTCGGTAACGACGAAACCCGGTCGCTGGTCAAATAAAAATAAAGTGGAAAAGCTAAAAATATTGGTTTTAATCTAATAATATAATAATATATTAAAGTTGTTTAATTTTATAAATTTTATAAACTATCTTATCAATTATACGAACAACGTTTCGCTAAAAACATTGAAAAACCTTTAAAAAAATATAAATTTACGTTAAAAAATTATGTGAACAGTTGTTATACGTATCTGCTAAATATTATTTCCAACAATGGAGCCATTTAAAAGCTGCGTGGTATTATTTTTTAACGCATTGATATTTAAATAACAAAAAAATGGGATAAAATGATTCGCACGTTGCAAACCCAAGTTGTGAAGATCGTTTTCACAGACATCTGTTGGCCATTAATCATCCAACTAATTAAGTAATATATTAGAAACTACCCTTAACACGGCCAGTCTTAATATTTACGAAGAAAAAATAACATCTGCGGTTTGTAGCATTTTTTTTGGATTTTAAAAACATGAAATATAGCAAAAACAAAATGTTCATTTTTTTGCGACTTAATAAAATTTTTATATTTTAATTAAAAAAATAAACAATATGGCTCCAGAGTATCTTAAGGAGCTGTGTATTCCAGATGAATTGGTTGATAGACGTCTCACGCTTCGATCGGCTACAACATCTGCAATGGGCAAAGTTATCTTACCAGCTCGCAACCAACGCAGTAAATTTGGCGAGCGTGCCTTTGCTGTTGCAGGACCGACGGCGTGGAATGCTCTTCCACCAATGGTTAGAAATAGTGAGAGTGAGATGATCTTTAGAAAAAGACTAAAAACACATTTGTTTGCTAAATCATTTCCACCATAATATTTTCCCCAATTCATTCACCGTGAAGCGCCCTTGAGGTATTTTTTTACGAAAATGGCGCTATATAAGTTATCCAATTTTATTATTATTATTATTTTTAAACTTTACTTGGTAAATATTACTATTTTATAAAATTTATTGTGATTAGACGTGAAGGAAGTAAGGAGCGTATAACAAGACAGAACAGTGTTACGTTCCATCGTCTTTGCCTACCCCTGCGGGGAAATGGCGTGATGGTGGTTGTATTAGTGGTATTACGACACGTGTTTCGATTTATTTCGCATCATTTTTAAACACCGTGTCTGAAACTAGGTCTAAATTTTAGAGTTGTGACCTTGGGATGACTGAGGTATTCATGCATCCTCTCATACCTTATCTCATACATACCTATACCTTATGTCACATCATTATCACATGTTTTTAACCACTTTTATTTCAACCGGTTTTGACGAGCATATTATCATCTTTAGGGATGGATTTGTATTTATTTGCGTTTCTTAAATGTGCGATTATAATCCAGGATTCGGACCTCACATAATAATAAAAAAGTATCTGCTCAATTAAAAGCTTCTTTTCATCTCACCAATAGATGTCTGTAGTGAAGTTGTAGTGATTCAAGAATAATGTTTCAAAATTGGTTCATATATAAGTATATAGAACATCCAAGAATTTGAGTTTTGTGGTTGTCAATAATAGGTAGAATTGGTGAATGTTACACGTATGTAAAATGATCACTTAAACCAGTCTATGATGGTCGTCAGCCCCGTAAATGCCCAGAATTTCATATTCTTCTTCATCTTTGATGAGATGTAAAAAAATAATATGATTTGTATTTAATTAAATATTCATAGTTACGTAGTAGTATAAAAGGAGTAGGTAATTAAGTGAGGTTTGATGTGAGAGATTTTCTTTTCAAATTATTTTCTAAATACACACATATAATAATCGTTCCAGTAGCACTTTTTATAAAACTACCCTTATTTTTTAAATCCCGACAAGGCAATCAATACCTAAGATTTTTTCCCCATAATTTGTGAGGGTTCTGTCGTACTTCTAGACACCTCAATATTCTTAGGTGTTTTTATGTCAGTATATGATCTTATTTAAAAAAGACCAAAAATGAAGGACAGTTAATATGCATACTGCAGTTTGTCGGAATTTCGGTATTGGTGATTTCATTACTGCATGGTGGTTTGCCGATGGCTTTTAAAATGTAACAGGAGTGACTAAAGAGTATTGAGACTGTGAATATCATACGAAAATAATAATATAAATATAATAACATGATACAATTCATTCAAACCCTTATCCGCATCCCAATGATGCATAGGGCACTGCATCATATAAACGCAGTGTTATCTTGATCGTAAACATATGAAGGAAAGGTGATCAGCCCTCCGCTTCAGGTACCAGTCCAGGGTAATATTGAATAAACATTACAGTGAAAAAATCACATATATTTATTTGACCCCCCCTGGGAATCGAACCCGGGACCTCCAGAACGGTAGCCGAGCGTGCTGACCAGTACACTACAGAGGCGGACATGATACAATAATAATAATAATAAAATCCTTATCCGCACCCCCATGGTGCATAAGGCACTGCATCATATAAACGCAGTGTTATCTTGATCGTAAACATATGAAGGAAAGGTGATCAGCCCTCCGCTTCAGGTACCGGTCCAGGGTGATATTGAATAAACATTACAGTGAAAAAATCACATATATTTATTTGACCCCCCCTGGGAATCCCGGGACCTCCAGAACGGTAGCCGAGCGTGCTGACCATTACACTACGGAGGCGGACATGATACAATACATGAAATATTTCTATTTTTAGCTTCTTATATAACTTTTTAGTTGTCTTTTAACAAATTTTCGAAATATTTATGTCCGGAAACCATAATTTTATTTTTATAAAATTATGGTTTCCGGATACAAGTATGTAAATAAAAGTATTTACATATTTATATATCTTTGAAAAAGCGTTGTCTTCTTCCAATCCTACTACGTACTCGATGGTGCATAGGGTACTGCATGACTGGTATAGTGTATATTAAAATCCTTGTACAAAATAGGCAAGGATAATTTACTAAAGCAACTAATATTTTTTTAATATATTTTTTTAAGTCTATCAGCGAAAGCTAAACTGGCAGTATACAATGGATTTCTTGTTCCAACCTTTATGTCTGGAAGCGAAGCATGGAGTTGGCAAAAGAAGGATGAAAGCAGACTGAATGCAGTGGAAATGCGATCCCTCAGACGAATGTGTGGTAAAACGATGTTTGATAGATGTTCGAATGATGAAATAAGGAAAGCATGTAAGGCTGAGATAAGCATTATCGATAAAATTATGAAAGGTGTGTTGAGATGGTTTGGAAATGTGGAACGTATGAGTGAAGAAAGAACGGTTAAACAAATTTACAGGCGAATGTAGTTGGAAAAAGAAGCAGAGGAAGACCGAGGAAAACTTGGCACAATCAGGTATGGCAAATACTTGAAAGCCAGGGGTCGTTATAATAGTCGGGTGTGTATGAGGAGATGCATGAATGTAAAAGAGGCGAAGAATGTTTGCAAAGACAGAGTGGTGTGGCGTTCGATTCTCTCTGCCTACCCCTGCCTAGAAGTGGCGTAATGGTTAGTTAGTTAGTTAACTAACAAATATTTTCAAAAATAATATTCAGTCTCGATGACTTTTAGTCGCGCAAACCGCAAACCACCCTGGGCTCGCGGGGATGTGATCCCGTTACCTCTGCCGTCGCAGGCATCAGGAAACAACTGTCCTACGGCCAATAATTGCCTCACCGCAAAAAAATCTCTAAAGGAACCCGGAAGAGACGCGAAGGACTAATAAACCTAACTAAATTATTACACAATATGCGGTAAGGCTCGAGTCTCATCCAACCCCTAAATTTCAAAAGCTTTTTTATGGGAAATAACGGGAAAGCTTTTTGCGTTGAGGTCCTGTTATAGCCATGGTGGGGTCGTCATTGTGTACGAACCAATATTTTAACTGTGTCTTTGCATGTTTTGCGGCAAAGAGCGGTGCCGTAATTATATTATGCTAATGTTTTTGCTACTTTGCAAAAAATACTCGGTGAGTTTTGTAAAGATTTGAAAAAAATACAATATCTCTACCTGCATTAAAGATTTTGTGTCGAAGCCATAAAGCAAGGAGCTATATTGTGCAAGAAATATTTCTAATAATAGTAGATGTATGATGTTTTAAATTTTGAAAGCATTAACTTTGTGGATAATATTGATATATTATTTTGAGAAATAAAAAGACTTTGTTTTTTGATCCACTCACATTTTTACTAACCAACTAGTTTCGGCAACAACCTCTTCAGGGTTTAATTTATAGTTAACAATAAAAATATAATAAAACCCATATCCACACCCCAATGGTGCATAGGGCACTGTGTCATATAAACGCAGTGTTATCTTTATCGTTTACACATGAAGGAAGGGTGATCAGCCCTCCGCTTCAGGTACCAGTCCATAGTAATATTGAATAAATATTACAGTGAAAAAATCACTTATATTTATTTTACCCCCCTTGGGAATCGAACCCGGGACCTCCAGAACGGTAGCCGAGCGTGCTGACCATTACACTACAGAGGCGGACAAATTTATAGTTAATAATATATATTTTTTAAATGAAGTTTTTAATATATAATTTTAGTCATAAATTAAACCCTGAAGAGGGCAACAGGTTGTTGCCGAAACTAGTTGGTTAATAAAAATGTGTCTGGATCAAAAAACAAAGTCTTTTTATTTCTCAAAATAATATGTAGATGTATGATATCAAAATTCATACATCTACTATTCATATATTTATTTATTTATTGAAAGGCTATCGGCCTTTAACATAATACATACATGCAGTATCTAATATAAAAATACTCTAATGAATATATTATTTCGAGAAATAAAAATACTTTGTGTTCTGATCCACTCACATTTTTATTTAACCAACTAGTTTCGGCAACAACCTGTTGCCCTCTTCAGGGTTACATTTATTACTAATAATAATTACTAATAGTAATGGTTAAATAAAAATGTGAGTGGATCAGAACACAAAGTATTTTTATTTCTCGAAATAATATATCAATATGATCCACAAAGTTCACAGTGAAGCGCCCTTGAGGTATTTTTTTTACGAAAATGGCGCTATATAAGTTATCCAATTTTATTATTTATTATTAAAGTTAATGCTTTCAATATTCAAATCTCTAATGAATACACTAATAGAGAAACAAAAAGTCTTAAACATAAAATAATAATAAAATAACCAATAGTAAGCACTGGTAAATACACGTCTCCTTCACACACTATCAACGAACAGCGAGAGAGAGTGAAACACAACGTTTAAATTTATCCATTACAAGATGGAGAAGAAATGCTAAGAAAGTACTGACTTCAAGGTGGATAACAATATATTAAATAAATCTCTACAATCAAAAGCATTGGCTAACATGTGAAGCCGCGGAATCGGAATATTGCTACTGCTATAACCATCACGCCGTTTCCTGCAGGGGTAGGCAAAGAGGATGGAACGCCATACCCTTCTGTCCTGACATACACTCCTCGCTTACTTCACATGCGTACATCTAGTCATACATACTCTCAGTTGCGTGCAAAGAGTGAATTGATTTGGGTATGCAGTAGAGGTAGTAGGGTATTCGCCATGCGCAAGGTTAAGTTTAATAGATGGCGCTGCCATTGCAGTTAAAAAGCTGTTTAAAATATCTGCTACATGAAAAAACACGCACGCATTCGAATCCTTTGCTGCGTCAAAATTTTTAAGCAATCGGCGAATGACTTATGGAGATTTATGGTTTTGAACAAACGAACATTTCCAAATTTAATTTATATTTGAAGCACTAACTTTGTGATTTTCCATTTTGTAATTAAAATGTAATTTTGTTTTAAAATCACTATAATTTCAACATCACTTAATAGTGATTTTAAAACAAAGTTACATTTGAATTATATTTACACATTTATTTAAATAGATTAAGCTAGTGCTTTTAGCTCTTTTTGATAAATAGGTTACAAATTTAATCATAACATAAAATTAACGAGCGCATTATAATTCCCATGTGTAAAGGAAGCTAATATTTTATTTAAACACTTAATTTTTTTTTAATATCACCCTCTAAGTATCGAAATGACGTCACAAATCTCCACGAGTGTGGCTGCAACATGCTGACATCACAGGTGTACAAAACAGAAGATCGCTACCAATCTATTAACATAAAATTTTTAGTGTGTCCAAATACTTGTTCACAAATTTGGATTATCTCCAATTATAGGAATATTTATGGTCATTTATTTTTGACGTCTCATCGAAGACGAAGAAGAATATGAAAGTCTGGGGATTTACGGGGCTGACGACCGTCATAGGCTGGTTTAAGTGATCACTTTACACACGTGTAACATTCACCAATTCTACCCATTATTGACAACCACACTACTCAAATTCTAGGAAGTTTTATATATACTATTCAATTTCGAAACAAAGTGCTTTAATCACTAGAATTTCATTAGAGACATCTACATATTGGTGAGATGAAAGAAGCTTTTTATTGAGCAGAAACTCTTTCATTTGTATGTGAGGTCCGAATCCTGGATTTTAATCACATACATGCGAAGCAATAGAAAATATCCTTTTCATTATATTATTTTAGCTCATAATTCAACCATATATTATTTTGAGAACTAAAAAGACTTTGTTTTTTGATCCACTCACATTTTTATTAACAACCAACTAGTTTCGGCAACAACCTGTTGTCCTCTTCAGGGTTTAATTCACTATGATCCTATAAGTTAATGCTTTCAATATTCAAAACATAACTCAACCAGTTAATTTATTGAGAACATTTTGAGTTTGTCCAAATACTTGTTCACAAATCTTAATTCTCTCCAAAATTAATGGTTATTTATGTTTTTTTACATATGTCATAATTTGACACTTACCATGATGCAGATATGATGCAGATATGGCGTTTCATTTGACCATCCCTGAATTTTTTTCTAATGAATGCATTCCGCAACGAATCAACGCTTCCTGATTGCACCCAGAACGTTATGGCTCTGCGGTCTGCAAATGCTTCAAAACGTATTAAGTTTCAAGTCCCGACACCCTCGGCGTGTACACATACGTCCGACCTGTCTCCTGTCAAAAGGAATTTTGTGGCAATTCCCAAAATGTAAAAGAGTGCCACTTAAAATGACACAATATTGGCGAAATTCTTAAATTTTGACTTAACAAAAAATTGACAATTCTAGCATATATAAAAAAAAGAAACACTTGTATAAGATCACGTTTTGAGTTTATTTATTGATGTAAACACGACTATAACACTCTCCTTATCGTTCATCGTTTACTAATGTGTAATACCACTTAAAAACTCAATTTAATACATTTCGAATAATATCTTAGTCGTACAGGAGAAAGTGACCAACTAACAAAACGTAAAATGTTCAGGAGTGCCATTTAAGTCTGTTTTGCTTGGCTAGAAAATAAATATCATTTTTAACAAGTCAATAAATTATTCTTCTAAGTCTATAATCCTTTAGGATTTTTTTCAGGTCAATATTAAGCTAGTAAGATATCAAATAGTCAATGATAACGTTTTTGTAAAAAATGCACTTGGTCACTTTCTCCTGTATGACTACGATATGCACGCTATTTTTAAAAGTTTTTTGTTACAGAAATGTTATTAGGTAACGTTTTTTCTTATTTTATTTATTTTATTTTATTCAGCAGTCACCTAGTGACAAGATGTTTCTGCCAGTGTCAAGTCTTATTTTTATTTACAAACAAAATAATAATAACACTTTTTTTTTTCATAGTTTAAATTGTCCGCCTCCGTAGTGTAATTGTCAGCACGCTCGGCTACCGTTCTGGAGGTCCCGGGTTCGATTCCCAAGGGGGGTATAATAAATATTAGTGATTTTTTTCACTGTCATATTTATTCAATATTACCATGGACTGGTTCCTTGAAGCGGAGGGCTGATCACCTTTCCTTCATGTGTAAACGATCAAGATAACACTGCGTTTATATGACGCAGTGCCCTATGCACCATTGGGGTGCGGATAAGGGTTTTATATAGTTTAAATTTTTTTAGGGTAATCATTTTAGGAATTTTAACCTCAATCAAAAAATTAGGTTGAGTATAATGTATAACCAAATACACTAACATTACTAACAATTTTTGTAAAAAAATAAAAATATTAAAAATGACTCACCGCAAAATAACTGTTATAAATAAAATATTAAACTATTTTTCGTATATTATGTAAAAGCATGGTAAATTTTGTGGTATGGCAATATAACACTCTCCTCGTGGTTCACTTTGTGTAATAACACTTAAAAACATTAATTTACTACTACCGGTTTCGGAATAACCATCATCAGGTCAACTGTAAACTGCGAAGAAGAAAAATGTGAAATTCTGGGTATTTATATGGCTTGCGACCTATCATAGGTTCATTTATGTGAATATTTTATACTTCCTATGACAATTACATTATTCAAATTCCGAATGTTATCTATATCCTTTAAAATTCTTTCACATATGAGTTCTCGGCATCATCTACGGTTGGGTTGATTCGAATCATAAATTTGTTCAACTGTCCTTTCTTTACTCATTTGTTTCACAGTCGAAACCATCTAAACATATCTTAATTTTATCGATAATACTCATCTCATTAAAGTTGTACATATTTGTATCCACATAAATTAATTACATATTTACAACATTTTGAGTGTGTCCACACTCAAAATGTTGTAAAAAAATTATCTGGTCAAATTATAAGCTTAAATAATAAAAATGAAAATGCTATTTTTTGGCGTTTCTCATGTCGCTCACTCCTTTCAAGAACGTCATAAATAAAAAATCGTCAACTTTCAGTTGTGCGTGTTTTCGGAATGCCCAGAAAATGTACTATATCCCAGCAAAAGCGGCATATTTTTAACTTAATATTTACCCGCTACAGGGTAGAAAGTGTTGTTTTTGCATTTTGAAGAAAAGGTATTGTTTAATTATTTTATTAAATAAACTAAATATTTTTCAAATGGAGAAAAAATCTTCAGGTTTTATCTAAAAAGATCTGTTGCACAGTGAAAAGTTCAATAAGTGGCTTGATAATTATTTTCAAGACATTGTATTATATTTTTAAACTTTAAAAACGTTCTCCAGAAATATCAAGTTTTTTTATTTATGACGTCCTTGAAAGGAGTGAGCGACGTGTGTGATTATAATCCAGGATTCAGACCTCACATACTAATATAAGAGTTTCTCCTCTACAAAAAGCTTCTTTACATCCCACCAATAGATGTCTCTAGTGAAGTTCTAGTGATTCAAGACCAAGGTTTCTAAATTGGTTCATATATATAGAATTTCCAAGAATTTGAATAGTGTGATTGTCAATGATGGGTAGAATTGGTAAATGCTACACGTGCGTAAAGTGATCACTTAAACCAGCCTATGACGGTCGTCAACCCCGTAAATGCCCAGACATCCATATTCTTCTTTATCTTTGATGAGATATCAAAAATAATAATTAAATATTTAATACATATTTTTGACCACGTTTAAAACATGTGACTGTAATTTTTTTAACTAAACTGTAATTTTGAAATATGTCTTCGTATAGATATCTAGTATGTAAGTCTATTGTTAATACAGTTATTAAAAATAAAAAATAAAAACGCAGAGAAAAAACTGACTGGTGTTGTAGAACTGTACAAACCTCGAGTGTACGGTGTATGGAGTTTTCCACGTAATTCTTTCTTTGCGATTGAGAATTGAGAATGTGTGTTTTTTTTATCGTCTTCTAACCCGTATGCGTTCCGATCAAACTGTCAACGAACTGTGAGGGAAAAAATACTTACAATTATCATGATTACTTCAGGGCAGAATTCGGCCACATAATGTCTAAAAAATTATATTATCTTTTGACATCTCATCAAAGATGTATAAGAATATGAAGAAGAATATAAAAGTCCGGGCATTCAAGGGGCTGACGACTGTCATAGGCTGGTTTAAGTGTTTATCACTTTACACATGTCGCTCACTTCTTTAAAGAACGTCATAAATAAAAAATCACAAATTTTCAGATGTGCGTGTTTTCGGAATGCCCGGAAAATGTACTATATCCCAGCAAAAGAGGCATATTTTTCACTTAATATTTACCCGCTACAGGGAAAAAAGTGTTGTTTTTGCATTCCGAAGAAAAGGTATTGTTTAATTATTTTTTTTAAATATATTAAATATTTTTCTAATGGAGAAAATACCTTCAGGCTTTACCTAAAAAGATCTGTTGCACAGTAAAAGGTTCAGTAATTGGCTTGATATTTATATTTAATACATTATATTATATTTTTAAACTTTAAAATCGTTCTCCTGAAAAATCAAGTTTATTGATTTATGACGTTCTTGAAAGGAGTGAGTGATGTGTAACTAACTAACTAACTAATCATCACGCCGCTTCCTCGCAGGGGTAGGCAGAGAAAATAGAACGCCACACCACTCTGTCTTTGCAAACATTCTTCGCCTCTTCCACGTTCATGCATCTCCTTATACATACCCGCCGATTGTTACGACTCCTAACCTAACCACCACTTCTTCCTCTGCTCCTTTTTCCAACTACATTCGCCTCATAAACTGGTTTTACCGTTCTTTCCTCACTCATACGTTCCACATGTCCAAACCATCTCAACACACCTTTCATATTTTTTATCAATGATGCTTGTCTCAGCTTTGCATTCCTTCCTTATTTCACTTTTCGAACATCTATCATACATCGTTTAGTCGCATATTCTTCTGAGAGATCGCATTTCGACTGCATTCACTCTATATTCACTATTTTTTCCCAACTCCATGTTTCACTCCTATACATTTTATAGATCATAGTGAAGGGCGAATATCTATGGGAATAGCGTTGGGCCGGCTCTGTTTGCTTACGGTACAACGCATTATCTATGGACATACCCCTGTGTGATATATATTATGTAGTGCGTGCTCTACACGGACCATTTATGTGTTCTAACAGTCTATCTGCAGTACAGTTACGTGATACAGTAACCTACCGCAACTATGTACAATGTACAGCGCCTACTGGAGACCATCACTAATTTAGAGCCTAATTTGTGGTGAATAATGACATCACACAAGATGCAGAGGTGAAAAACCCGTAAATTACCCAAGAAAATAACCCAGGAATTAACAATAAATATGGGAGTCGAACACTGCAATATCCGAACATTTTTAATTTGTTGTCGACGGATGTTAGAGGTCAAAATAAAATATGGAACAAAGGCAAAATAAAGGGATGGGTAAATGATCAAGAGTTAATTTTATAAAAATTGTAAAATGTTTATATTCTTAATTTTTTCTCTTTTTTGTGTCTATATTAGGTAAAAATCGTTAAAAACAATAAATAATGTAATAAAAAAGAACTCCACCGACAAGACACACAAGGTGGCTTGGTGGATCTCTTAAAAAAAAAGCTCCAAAAATATGTATAAATTGTGATTTAAATAAATGTAAATAAAAAAATAAATAAATAAAAAAATAAAAAATTCGTATTGTCCCATCACTATGATCTATCAATTTAAACCAGCTAACTAACTTATCATCACGCTACTTAACTGAAGGGGTAGGCAGAAGGAATAGAACGCCACACCGATCTGTCATTGCAAACAATCTTAGTCTCTTTCACAGTCATGCATCTCCTCATACGTACCCTATAGTATTTATAATATATTATTAAAATGATGCATGTATGTAATATTTTTTTAAATTGTGAAGTCTGAAAATAGATGAAGGAGAATATGTATGTTTGAGTATTTCTAGGGCTTATGACCCGTTATAGGCTGTTTTAACTGATCACTTTATACGGGTGTAATATTCACCATTCTACTCATGATTGACAACAAATATATATATATATATATATATATATATATATATATATATATATATATATATATATATATATATATATATATATATATATATATATATATATATATATATATATATATATATATATATATATATATATATATATATATATATATATATATATATATATATATATATATATATATATATATATATATATATATATATATATATATATATACACACACACACACATATCGCTTACTCCTTTCAACAACGTCATATAACAAAAATCGACAATTTTCAGTTGTACAAGTTTTCATAATGCCCAGAATAAACTTAATAGTTTTCAAATGGAGAAAAAACATTCAGGTTTTATCTAAAAGATCTGTTGCATGTAAAAAGTTTATTAAGTGGCTTGATATTTATTTTTAATACATTTCATTATATTTTTAAATTTTTAACACAAACGATAAGAAAACGACCTCTGAAAAATCAAGTTTTTTGATATATATATATATATATATATGTTGTAAAACAACATGTCTCAGTATTGCATTATTATAAATATTATATTATAATTATTTTTATAATTATTACATGTTCACAGACATCTATTGGTGAGATGAAAATAAATTTTTGATAAGATGTCAAAAAATAATATGAAAATAACTCCTGTAATTGGAGATAATCCAGATTTTGTGAACAAGTATTTGGACACACTCAAAATGTTGTGGGTAAAAAATACAATAAAAAAACCTGGATGTTTGCGAGTTCTCTTATTTCTGGGCAGTTACATATAATGCTATGATTAGAGTAATTATTATGGATAAATACATGTATGGTGTAATTTCACAAGTATTTTGTCTACGATTTCCAAATCTTCCGCATTCCACGATGGGTTACAGGTTACAGGTGTACTTGTATAATGATGTAATCAATCGAGGTTCTATACCCTATTTATTCCCAGGTCCTGCCCGAAGACCTCGTAAACAGTTCGACCTATATTATAGCATGGCCACGTGAGTACAAGGTCCACATAACGGTACTCCGTGTGATTCTGTTGCCGTATGTGCTATCCAGGATGAAAAACACTCAAGGATTGGGAGAGGAATCGTGTCGAGTTCTTCCGGAAGTCTGTGACTCATTTTTAAAAATCTCCATGATGAAAATGTTACATGTGTAATATATTTAGTAACAAATATATGTATATATATATAAATATATATATATATATATATATATATATATATATATATATATATATATATATATATATATATATATATATATATATATATATATATATATATATTTAAGTGTATATAGATAAAACTAACTAACCAACCATCACACCGCTTCCCCGCAGGGGTAGGCAGAGAGAATAGAACGCCACACTACTCTGTCCATTGTGCCATGTTTTTCTCGGTCTTCCTCTGCTTCTTTTCCCACTAACATTCGCCTCATAAATTTGTTTTACCGTTCTTTCCTCACTCATTCGTTCCACATGTCCAAACCATCTCAACACACCTTTCTTAATTTTATCGATAATGCTTATCTCAGCTTTGCATTCCTTCCTTATTTCACTATTCACACATATATCATACATCGTTTTGTCGCACATTCTTCTGAGAGATCGCATTTCGACTGCATTCAGTCTACTTTCATCCTTCTTTTGCCAACTCCATGTTTCACTTCCATACATTAGAGTTGGAACCAGGACTCCGTTGTGCACTGCCAGTTTAGCGTCCGCTGATAGGTTTTTATTTGCTATAACTGATTTCAGTGCACCATTCACTTTGTTCCCAGCATTCACTCTCCTTTCTATGTCTTTAATAAAAAAAAATTTCCAAAATTGTGGTAATTATCAGTTAATCATAAATTAAAAATAGTTAAACCTTTTTTACAACATTTTGAATGTTTTCAAATACACCTGTTCACAAATCTGCATTATGTCCAATTAGGAGTTTTTTAAATATATTTTTTAACTATGACGGTCGTAAGCCCCGTAAATGCCCAGACTTCCATATTCTTCATCATGATATGTCAAAAAAGAATAAACATTATTTAATTCCATACGACTTCCCAAATATTCCCTACTGCAGCAAGAACAGTTAGATATTTTAAGAGGATAAAAAAAGAAGATTCCTAATATGTAGTAGTAGGGTAGATGGATATTTACTACCATTTACATATATAGGAGTATCTAAAAGGGTAATGGCCCTTATATATATCTCTGTAACGGGACCATATTATCAACAGGATAATGACCCTTTCCCGACATATTTTTAGTGCATTATGCCTCATACCCTATCCCCACGAAGGTCAATAACACAACATCAACATTTATTTATTTATTTTATAAATAAACAGCCCTTTTTTCTCGATCATGCCTCCATAGTTTAGCGGTAAGACCGTTTGGCTACTATACTGGATGTCCCAGGTTAATATGTAATATATATCCTAAATACAAAATAATTAGTATAAAATTCATTTTGATTTTTAATTTTATTTAATATAGTTAAAAAAGTTTGTTTTATAATGTCAATTCATTTTCTAAACATTTGTACTTACAATCTAAAAATTAAAAACGCAGTTTTCCCTAATAAAAAGACTGAGCTCTCGTGCTTGGAGAGGGACTAACACTTGTTAGTTATGTTTGTTGTTAATACAATTAATTTTTGAAAAATAAAAATGTTTGTACTAAGAACAACGTGGTTTTTTTCTTCTTTTTCTTCCTTTCTTAGATTACCATATACAAAATTAATTTAATTTATTTTTGGCATTTTAAAGTCTTTAATTTTTTTCCGTAGGAAGGTTTGTTCAAGTATTTAGTTCCCAAATATTTAAAGTTCTGTTGGAATTGTTTGGTATTGCGTTTAGGTATTGTAAAATCATATTTATATCTCAAAAATGATTTTTTATTTAGGTTTCAGTAATTTTAATCCTTAAATAATAACTACAACATTTTTATAGTGTCCAAATACTTGTTCACAAATCTGTATTATCTCCAATTAGGAGTTTGATGAGTGTCTTATGCACCATTGACTGCTGATAAGCGTAAGAAGAAGAGTTACATTTATGTAAAATTTATAAATAGTTTTTATTTCAAGTTTTATATTACACCATATGCGGTGTTTAAAAATGATTCGGAAAGCGTCGAAACACGTGTCATATTCGATTTTAAGAAAAAGTGTATTTACTAAGATAAACTTAAATTAAAAATGGATAGGTAGCCACAAAGTGACTGTTGAACCAATTAATAAAATTTATAAATTTAGT